>NC_042970.1:70020735-70050735 GCF_901001165.1 Salmo trutta
GAGAGAGAGAGGAGAGGAGAGAGAGAGATGAGAGAGAGAGAGAGAGAGAGAGAGAGGAGAGAGAGAGAGAGAGAGAGAGAAGAGAACAGAAGAGAAGAGAAGAGAGAGAGATATTACTCCAATCTAAAGCCAATCTGGAACAAAAGAGCCTCCTTAGTGCTGCGGGAACAGTACCTGTCACCTCCAAATCCATTATCCGCACCCCTTATTCCCCCATCCCCTCACCCCCCTCTTGAGCAATGAGGTTTCAACACATGTAGCCGTAATAGTGCTGTAATGCTGGTGTGGCTCTGCTACACTGCTATACCACATCACCTGGCTCGATTCCAACATGTGAAGAAAGAGCAACCAGGTTTTACTGTACTGCACTAATGACATTATATGAGACACAAGCCCAATAAAAAATAAAAAGGGAGTGGGGTGATGGAGGAAAACAGAGTGTTCTGGCAGTTTCCGAGAGAGAGAGAGAGAGAGAGAGAGAAAGAGGGGTTAGAGAGAGAGAAGAGAGAAGAGAGAGAGAGCGATCACACGCAGCGCTAACCCAACATATACCATTAAAATTCACTGGCATTTTGATGAGGCAGAGGCCTACGCAACCGACGACTGCCCTTTTCGAGGAAGGAAGGAAGGAAGGAAGAAAGAAAGAAAGGAAGGAAGGGAGGGAGGGAGGGAGGGAGGGAGGGAGGGAGGGAGGGAGGGAGGGAGGAAGGAAGGAAGGAAGGAAGGAAGGAAGGAAGGAAGGAAGGAAGGGAAGGAAGGAAGGAAGGAAGGAAGGAAGGAAGGAAGGAAGGAAGGAAGGAAGGAAGGAAGGAAAGGGTGATGAATGCAAAGTTCTGATTGACAACTGGTGGTTATGAAGACTGAGAAGCAAAACAATGCAACAACTTCCCCTTATTGAAAAGCTTTCTAAGCTTCTTATACGATACAAGCAGTTAAACAAAAAGGACCCTGATGAAATATTTCAGTGCTGAGGCTCTTTAGTCAGAACGGCGGTTCCTTCAGTCTTTCCCAGTCTATTGCATTACGCCAGACACAGATATATGAACACAATGTCAAAGGATATATTTATAACACTAAAGCAAGACGTGCACCCGCTTCACCCTGACACAACACTGAAGGATCGTGGGTAATATTCACTCTATATATTTTGTCCCATCATTATAATTGATAAGGTAATCATCAAATGCTACTCATCAACTTTGTGATCAAAAGAATAATGTGGTATGTTTCTATAAAGACACACACACATACACACACACACACACACACACAGACACACACACACACACACACACACACACACACACACACACACACACACACACACACACACACACACACACACACACACACACACACACACACACACACACCCACACTCCTGATCCTCAACCTTCCTCAACTACCGTTCCATGTCAATAACCTCGTAATTAGTGCACAATGATGACACATGGGAGTTATTTTGAAGTTCGTGCAGCCTTTGTATTGTAAAAGGGTGTGTCTCGTCAGTTGCAGTGTGTGCTTGTCTCCTCCATACAAAGCTATGTTCTTTCTGCAGGTCATAGACATATTTTAGTGCTATCCACAGCAAATGATGCTGTTTGCTGAGGAGGCTTGAAACTTGTAAAGCACAGCAACCGTTTAACTAGATGAGTAAGACGTGCTTGTATAAACACACTGTGACAGTGACGGACACACACACACACACGCGCCAGCACACACAAACGTCATGGGCCTGTCATGCACGCACGCATACACACACACACGCTAACAGACAGACACACGCTACTGACTTGGCTGTCACACTCCTGCTTCTCTAATGACAGTCAAGACAATGAGAGAGGCAATCGCGTTGTAGAGAGAAATGGTCAAAGCACTGTAAAGATACTTACTTCCATTGTAGTGTAGCTAAAGCATCTCAATTCAAATCAAATTTATTTATATAGCCCTTCTTACATCACCTGATATCTCAAAGTGCTGTACAGAAACCCAGCCTAAAACCCCAAACAGCAAGCAATGCAGGTGTAGAAGCACGGTGGCTAGGAAAAACTCCCTAGAAAGGCCAAAACCTAGGAAGAAACCTAGAGAGGAACCAGGCTATGAGGGGTGGCCAGTCCTCTTCTGGCTGTGCTGGGTGGAGATTATAACAGAACATGGCCAAGATGTTCAAATGTTCATAAATGAACAGCATCTTTTGCTGAAGGCGAAGTCCTAAGAAGCAGTATACAATGAACGCACTGCGATCTCTCTATATCCACTCTAGGGTTGAAATATTTGATAAACATAATGTTCAGAATAGCTAAGGTAAAGAGACGTAATGTATGTTGGAGAGATCCAAAAACATAACAACCGCAATCTCTCACCGATTTGGGTTATTTCAGACGGCTCTTTGACAGCAATACGAGGCAGCAAATCTCATTCCGTTTCTATGATTTTTTCCCCCATAATTTTCTCAAGGGGCTAGATAGTAAAATAATAGTCTAGTGTGTACCTATCCTATTACACACAAACAACATTCCATGCTACTTCTGCTGTTTACCTACACAAGCTCTCACACGCCCCGTTTTATCCTCTCTTCTCTAAAGTAATTCCGGACTATTGGGCTTTGCAGGCAAATATTGTGGCCCTATCATGTTCGAGCTATGTCAAGGAAACGACTTGTCTGTGTTTTCCAATCTCACGTAGACCCAGAAACGGACACACACACACACACACACACACACACAATCATAAAGCACACCGAACACTGGAAGATTAAATTACTGAGGCATGTCTGATATGGAAGGTTGCTTTGCTCTATCTATTCAAGTACACCCTACATCAAACACTGCACCGCAGAACAGTAGATGGAACCTGACAAACGTTTTAATATAGCAGTGAGAGTGAAACATATGCACTTGATCTCTCCAACGCGGAAATGGGCATTGACGCAATAGGTTGCTAGTTGACGGTAAAGCAATGCTACTGTGTAGTACATTACGTACCAGTTTTGCTTTGTGAAATATTTCTACTTCAAAAAAGGGGGTTCAATCTGAAAGGCGCAATAACCTGAAGTAAAATATTAGGAGATTTTTCGAAGCAACTATTCTTGTAAGACCCAAACACTTTCCTTTCTCCTTATATAACAGATAGAGATCCAAAGCACATCTAAAGAAGCCTGCAGACATGAATCTGGCCTTTCTTCCTCTCTCTGGTACTGTAGCTACTGTAGATGTCATGCCAAAACGCAAGACCCCTAAGCGTCTTCTTTGCTTCTGCAATCTCCATAAATGAAAGCATTATCGCCCATAACATCAGTAGCATCGCACAAACATAAAAATGCTGGTGAGCGCTGGAAAACAGAGACTAACCTGTGTCGTTCTGAGGGGCATAAAATAGAGAACAAATTCTCTTGGGTTGCCATTGATTTCTTAGTGACCCAGTGCTCCGGAGTAGTTTACAACCTATCCCTGGTGGGAACGCTCGGTGTTGGGGATAGCCAATGGGATAAAACAAACTAATTTGGAGCGAAGAAGAAGTGTGTTTACCTCTAATAAAAGCCTCTCTTTTTCCACCGTGCACACACACACCGAGTGAGAGAGACACACACACACACACACACACATGCACACACAGAAACACACACACAAACAAACACACACACACAGCAACACTCTCTGTAAAGAGTGAATCCTCTGAATCAACACCTAGTTGTCGGAGGTCATTCCCAGATGAAAGTTGTTTAAAAGTGTTAATGCTACCGCCAGAGAGGAATTCAACCTCCCAGTAACCCCTCAACAACCTCCCATAACCCCTCTACAACTTCCCAGTAACCCCTCTACAACCTCCCAGTAACCCCTCAACAACCTCCCATAACCCCTCTACAACCTCCCAGTAACACCTCTACAACCTCCCCATAACCCCTCTACAACCTCCCCATAACCTCTCTACAACCTCCCCATAACCCTTCAGCAGCTGGGCCTGAACATAAAAGAAAGTTAATGTCCCTGAGAGAGAGTACTGTGAAAGTAAATGTACTGGAACAAGAGATTCGTGTTTTTTAAAACCGCACACCCACACAGATTTACAGACAACACACACAAACAGAAACATAGACCACAACACACACACATACACACACGTACACATGCATACACACACAAGCTCTCTCTGCTTGTGGTAAACCTCTTACTTATCACACAACCCACATAATAGCATACTGTGCATTCGGAAAGTATTCAGACCCCTTGGCTTTTTGCAAATTTTGTTACATTACAGCCTTTCCTCATCAATCTACATACAATACCCCATAATGACAATGCAAAAACTGGTTTTTAGAATTTTTTGCAAATGTATTCCAAATGTAAAACAGAAATACCTTATTTATATAAGTATTCAGACCCTTTGCTATGAGACTCGAAATTGAGCTCAGGTGCATAATTTTTCCTTTGATCATCCTTGAGATGTTTATACAACTTGATTGGAGTCCACCTAGGGTGAATTTGATTAATTGGACATGATTTGGAAAGGCACACACCTGTCTATATAAGTTCCCACAGTTGACAGTGCATGTCAGAGCAAAAACCAAGCCATGAATTGTCCGTAGAGCTACACGGCAGGATTGTGTTGAGGCACAGATCTGGGGAAGGGTACCGAAAAATCTCTGCAGCATTGAAGGTCCCCAAGAACACAGTGCCTCCATCATTCTTAAAAAGAAGAAGTTTGGAACCATCAAGACTCTTCCTAGAGCTGGCATCCAGGACAAACTGAGCAATCAGGGGAGAAAGGCATTGGTCAGGGAGGTGACCAAGAACCCAGTGGTCACTCTGACAGAGCTCCAGAGTTTCTCTGTGGAGATGGGAGAAACTTCCAGAAGGACAACCATCTCTGCAGCACTCCACCAATCAGGCCTTTATGGTAGAGTGACCAGATGGAAGCCACTCCTCAGTAAAAAGCACATGACAAAGGCACCTAAAAGCTCTCAGACCATGACAAACAAGATTCTCTGGTCTAATGAACCCAAGATTGAACTCTTTGGCCTGAATGCCAAGCGTCACATCTGGAGGAAACCTGGCACCATCCCTACTGTGAAGCATGGTAGTGGTTGCATCATGCTGTGGGGATGTTTTTCAGTGGCAGGGACTTGGAGACTAGTGAGGATTGAGGGAAGGATGAACGGAGCCAAGTACAGAGATATCCTTGATGAAAACCTGCTCCAGAGTGCTCAGGACCTTAGACTGGTTCGAAGGTTCACCTTCCAACAGGACAACGACCCTAAGCACACAGCCAAGACAACGCAGGAGGAGCTTCGGGACAAGTCTCTGAATGTCCTTGAACGGCCCAGCCAGAGCCCGGACTTGAACCCGATCAAACATCTCTGGAGATACTTGAAAATAGCTGTGCAGCAACACTCCCCATCCAACCTGTCAGAGCCTGAGAGGATCTGCAGAGAAGAATGGGAGAAACTCCCCAAATACAGGTGTGCCAGGCTTGTAGCGTCATACCCAAGAAGACTTGAGGCTGTAATCGCTGCCAAATGTGCTTCAATAAAGTACTGAGTAAAGGGTCTGAATGCTTATGTAAATGTAATATTAACTATTTGTCACGCTCTGACCTAGAGAGCAGTTTTTTCTCTATTTAGTTAGGTCAGGGTGTGATAGAGGGTGGGCATTCTATGTTTGTATTTCTATGTTTTGGCCGGGTATGGTTTCCAATCGGAGGCAGCTGTCTATCGTTGTCTCTGATTGGAAGCCATACTTAGGCAGCCTTTTTTCCTTTAGTTTTCGTGGGTAGTTGTTCTCCGTTTAGTTGTATGTTACCTGACGGAACTGTTTGCTGTCGTTTTGTTTCTTTTGTATAAGTGTTCATTTTTCATTAAAATATATTATGAGCGCCTTGGTCTCCTCTATACGACGCCTGTGACACTATTAATATTAAAGGGTCTTAATACTTTCCGAGTGCACTGTATACTATACTCACACGTGTCTGCTACAATCAAAAAATTGAATTAACAGCTTAAAGGCTTTAAGGTTAGGGTTAAGTTTAGGTATTAATTCTGAATGTTTAAGGTTAGGCATTAACTCCGAATGGTTAAGATAAGGGTTACGGTTTGGGATAGGCATAAAACAAAAATATAGAAAACAACTTTATATCACTAGATTTGAACATGCAACCTATGGAATCAGAGGCAATGGCATGCACCCATCCTCCATCCACAACACCCTAGCAAATCTGAATCTGATTTGTATCACGGGGACCTGGCTGCTATGGTAACATTTTGTGAGCCGCAGAAGCGCTACTGAACACGTTTTGAAATGAAGCAAGTGAACACGAATGGAAGTTTAGAGAGATATTTTGGGCCTTTTGACCTGCTTCTTGAATCATTCAGCCACTAAGTAAACAACTTTAAAGCTCAGTATCTGCTGTCTTATTGACACAACTGCTTGGATGATTCTAATTCAAACCCTTTTTTTCCTGCTTTTTTTTAAGGGCTGTGTGGTTTTTGGACAACAGAAAGGCCTCTCAGAAACTAACCCTGAGCATAGCCTACAATGAAGCAATGATGACAGAATTAAAATGCAAACCAAGTGTTGAGTTGAGGGGTTGGGTAAATAGGCCTTGTCCAGATTCGACGAGGGAGAGTGGGTGAGAAAATGTGTTTTGGTGGTAAGGACGTCTAAGTGTTCTCTTTCTTCATCCCAGCAACAGCGATAATGGATGAAATTGTGGTTGCGCATCAAGACGGCCAAATCAATTCCCTTTAAGTATGAAAATTACCATTCAGGATGGTAGTCTGCGAATCTGCGAATCCACGAGTCACGATATGTTCCCACTCCAACAAGATGTATAGACAAACGTCAGCTTGCCATATGCTAAGCAATTGACTGGCAAGCCATAGACGTATAATCTCGCACTTAATGTGTATCGACGCCAGACATTTCCACTCCAATCCGGGGAGAGAGACAAATTATGATAAATCATAGGTCATTACCCATACCGAGACAGTTATGCGCATGAGGGACAGCTATTAGCCAATGATTCACAGTGAGGGATTTCTCTAGTTACGATGTCATTATGTAGGCTACCTCAAACAGCCATGTGTGTTGTGCTTGCTGGAATACACACATGGAAGGTATCACTATTAACCTGTGTGGCTTGAAATCTCCTTCAGTCAGTGTGGGCCTAAGACTATCGAGCTACCTTGGACAAAATGTCTAGGAACCATGGATCTTCTCCTTCAATGTTCTGAGGAGGCGAGGAGATAGCATGAAAGGGATCGGGAAAAGAAGATTGAGGAATTAGCCCTGGCCTTCTGTGTGGAATTTGTTCCCTTAGTGGGATCCAATCAGATGACACTCAGTCAGCAGGGACCATCAGGTGTGTCTACATGTGGACAATCCAAGCAAGACATCACCTACAATAACACAACTTATTTCCACAAAAGTTTAACTTATCAACATGAATTGGAAAAGTCTTTGTCACGTTCTAAATAAGATCTCTATTTTTTTTATTTTATTTTTATTTCACCTTTATTTACCCAGGTAGGCAAGTTGAGAACAAGTTCTCATTTACAACTGCGACCTGGCCAAGATAAAGCAAAGCAGTGCGACACAAACAACAACAGAGTTACACATGGAATAAACAAACATACAGTCAATAATACAATAGAAAAAATATATATACAGTGAATGCAAATGAGGTAGGATAAGGGAGGCAAGGCAATAAATAGGCCATAGCGGCAAAATAATTACAATACAGCAATTAAACACTTGAGTGATAGATGTGCAGAAGATGAATGTGCAAGTAGAGATACTGGGGTGCAAAGGAGCAAAATAAATAACAGTATGGGGATGAGGTAGTTGGATGGGCTATTTACAGATGGGCTGTGTACAGGTGCAGTGATCTGTGAGCTGCTCTGACAGCTGGTGCTTAAAGTTAGTGAGGGAGATAAGAGTCTCCAGCTTCAGTGATTTTTGCAGTTTGTTCCAGTCATTGGCAGCAGAGAACTGGAAGGAAAGGCGGCCAAAGTATGAATTGGCTTTGGGGGTGACCAGTGAAATATACCTGCTGGAGCGTGTGCTACAGGTGAGTGCTGCTATGGTGACCAGTGAGCTGAAATAAGGCGGGGCTTTACCTAGCAAAGACTTATAGATGACCCGGAGCCAGGGGGTTTGGCGACGAATGTGAAGCAAGGGCCAGCCAACGAGAACATACAGGTCGCAGTGGTGGGTAGTATATGGGGCTTGGTGACAAAACGGATGGCACTGTGATAGACAGCATCCAATTTGCTGCATATTTTGTAAATGACATCGCCGCAGTCAAGGATCGGCAGGATAGTCAGTTTTACGAGGGTATGTTTGGCAGCATGAGTGAAGGATGCTTTGTTGCGAAATAGGAAGCTGATTCTAAATTTAATTTTGGATTGGAGATGCTTAATGTGAGTCTGGAAGGAGAGGATACAGTCTAACCAGATACCTAGGTATCTATAGTTGTCCACATATTCTAAGTCAGAACCGTCCAGAGTAGAGATGCTGGACGGGCGGGCAGGTGTGGGCAGCGATCTGTTGAAGAGCATGCTTTTTGTTTTACATGCATTTACGAGCAGTTGGAGGCCATGGAAGGAGAGTTGTATGGCATTGAAGCTCGTCTGAGGGTTAGTTAACACAGTGTCCAAAGAAGAGCCACAGGTATTCAGAATGGTGTCGTCTGCTTAGAGGTGGATCAGAGAATCGTCCCGAGAAATGAACCCTGTGACACCCCCATAGAGTCTGCCAGAGGTCCAGACAACAGACCCTCCGATTTGACACACTGAACTCTGTCTGAGAAGTAGTTGGTGAACCAGGCGAGGCAGTCATTTGAGAAACCAAGGCGGTTGAGTCTGCCGATAAGAATGTAGTGATTGACAGAGTCAAAAGCCTTGGCCAGGTCAATGAATACAGCTGCACAGAATTGTTTCATATCGATGGCGGTTATGATATCGTTTAGGACCTTGAGTGTGGCTGAAGTGCTCCCAAAGAGAGGTTGAACAGGCTAGTAATAGCGGTTGCAACAATTTCGATGGATAATTTTAGAAAGAGAGGATCCAGATTGTCTAGCCTGGCTGATTTGTATGGGTCCAGATTTTGCAGCTTTCAGAACATGAGCTACCTGGATTTGGGTGAATGAGAAATGGGGTAGGCTTGGGCAAGTTGCTGTGGGGGGTGCAGGGCTGTTGACCGGGGTAGGGGTAGCCAGGTGGAAAGCATGGCCAGCCGTAGAAAAATGCTTATTGAAATTCTCAATTATCGTAGATTTATCGGTGGTGACAGTGTTTCCTAGCCTCAGTGCAGTGGGCAGCTGGGAGGAGGTGCTCTTATTCTTCATGAACTTTACAGTGTCCCAGAACTTTTTGGAGTTTGTGCTACAGGATGCAAATTTCTGCTTGAAAAAGCTAGCCTTTGCTTTCCTAACTGCCTGTCTATATTGGTTCCTAAGTTCCCTGAAAAGTTGCATATTGCGGGGGCTATTCGATGCCAATGCAGTACCGGATGTTTTTTGTGCTGGTCAAGGGCAGTCAGGTCTGGTGTGAAAAAAGGGCTATATCTGTTCCTGGCTCTGAATTTTTAGAATGATGCATGCTTGTTTAAGGTGGTGAGGAAAGCACTTTTAAAGAATAACCTGGCATCCTCTACTGACAGAATGAGGTCAATATCCTTCCAGGATACCCAGGCCAGGTCGATTTAGAAATGCCTGCTCGCTGAAGTGTTTGAGGGAGCGTTTAACAGTGATGAGGGGTGGTCGTTTGACCGCAGACCCATTACGGACGCAGGCAATGAGGCAGTGATCGCTGAGATCCTGGTTGAAGACAGCAGAGGTGTATTTGGAGGGCAGGTTGGTTAGGATGATATCTATGAGGGTGCCCATGTTTACGGATTTGGGGTTGTACCTGGTTGGTCCATTGATCATTTGTGTGAGATTGAGGGCATCAAGCTTAGAATCTAGGATGGCTGGGGTGTTAAGCATGTCCCAGTTTTGATCACCTAACAGCACGAGCTCTGAAGATTGATGGGGGGGCAATCAATTCACATATGGTGTCTAGGGCACAGCTGGGGGCAGAAAGTGGCCTATAGCAAGCGGCAACGGTGAGAGACGTGTTTCTGGAAAGGTGGATTTTTAAAAGTAGAAGCTCAAATTGTTTGGGCACAGACCTGGATGGTAAGACAGAACTCTGCAGGCTATCTCTGCAGTAGATTGCAACTCAGCCCCCTTTGGCAGTTCTATCTTGTCGGAAAGTGTTATAGTTAGGGATGGACATTTCTGGGTTTTTGGTGATCTTTCTAAGCCAGGATTCAGACACGGCTTGGACATTCGGATTGGCAGAGTGTGCTAAAGCACTGAATAAAACAAACTTAGGGAGGAGGCTTCTAATGTTAACATGCATGAAACCAAGGCTTTTATGGTTACAGAAGTCAACAAATGAGAGTGCCTGGGGAACGGGAGTGGAGCTAGTCACTGCAGGGCCTGGATTAAACTCTCCATGACTAAAGGAACAAAGGAAGAGTAGGATAAGGGTATGGCTAAAGGCTATAAGAACTGATCGTCTAGTACGTTCTGAACAGAGAGTAAAAGGAGCAGGTTTCTGGGCACGGTAGAATAGATTCAAGGCATAATGTACAGAAAAAGGTATGGTAGGATGTGAATACAGTGGAGGTAAACCTATGCATTGAGTGACGATGAGAGAGATATTGTCTCTAGAAACATAATTTAAACCAGGTGAGGTCACCGCATGTGTGGGAGGTGGAACTAAAGGGTTAGCTAAGGCATATTGAGCAGGGCTAGAGGCTTTACATTGAAATAAGGCAATAATCACTAACCAAAACAGCAATGGACAAGGCATATTGACATTAGGGAGAGGCATGCGTAGCCGAGTGATCATAGGGGTCCAGTGAGTAGCTAGGCGGGCTGGAGACACGGCGATTCAGACAGCTAGCAGACCGGGGCTATCAAGCTAGCAGAAGGGCCTTAGAGGGACAACGCAACGGAAGAAATCTGTTGTAGTGTAATGTTAGCTAGTTAGCTACATAGTTGTCTTTGCATCAAAGATAAAGGTGTAACTAAAGGTGTAGGTGTAGCTTTGAGAAACTAACTTTGAGAAACGAACAAGGTTAGCTAGCCAGCTAGCCAGCTGTATTCGTTCGTTCATGCCGTTTTCCAAACGGCGTCAACATCACAACACCACGGGTAATATTACATTTCATTACATTACATTACAACGGAACGATTTGATTAGTGTAACGTTAGCTAGCTACATAGTTGTCTTTGTATCAAAGATAAAGGTAAATGCAGCCACTGCTAGCTAGCCAACTCTACCAGCTACCAGCTAGCAGTACTGTATCATTTTTAGTCAATACGATTTTTGCAACATAAGCTTTCGAGTTGTGTAGTCCACTTGTGTAGCTAGCAGGACTGACTTTGTGTTAGCTAGCCAACGTTTAATTACTTCTGCGTTATGAAAGGAACTAGACACGGACACGAATGATCCATTGATAGTTTGTTGTAACCAAGTATTGGTGCTAACCGTGTGTTATTGGATGCTAGCATGCTAGTTAGCTACGGCATCATAAGACACGGTGCACGGTTTAACGGAAGAATACTGTACCAAGTTATCTAGCTGAATAAACTAAGTTTGAGCTTATTCCTGGAAACATTGAACCACTGTAGTTTACATCAATTATAATTTCTAAGTGGAAGTTGGAATAGTTATATTTGAGTGTTTCAGTGAATGGTTAGTGAGGGAGGCCCTGCTCTCTCGCTTCCCCAGTTGTTTAGTTAATTTTCATTCCAATCTCCTTTGCATTAGCGTAGCCTCTCCTGTAGCCTGTCAACTATGTGTCTGTCTATCCCTGTTCTCTCCTCTCTGCACAGGCCACACAAACGCTTCACACCGCATGGCCGCTGCCACTCTAACCTGGTGGTCCCAGCGGGCATGACCCACGTGGAGTTCCAGGTCTCCGGCAGCCTGCACCTGTACACAGCCCATTGGAACTGCCGGACTGCGGCCAACAAGCCAGAGTTCATCTCAGCCTATGCTACCCTCCAGTCCCTCGACTTCTTGGCGCTGACAGAAACATGGATTACCACAGAAAACACTGCTAGTCCTACTGCTCTCTCCTCGTCTGCCCACGTGTTCTCGCACACCCCGAGAGCATCTGGTCAGCGGGGTGGCGGGACTGGAATCCTCATCTCTCCCAAGTGGACATTCTCTCTTTCTCCCCTGACCCATCTGTCTATCTCCTCCTTTGAATTCCATGCTGTCACAATCACTAGCCCATTCAAGCTTAACATCCTTATCATTTATCGCCCTCCAGGTTCCCTTGGAGAGTTCATCAATGAACTTGACGCCTTGATAAGTTCCTTTCCTGAGGATGGCTCACTCCTCACAATTCTGGGTGAATTTAACCTCCCTACGTCTACCTTTGACTCATTTCTCTCTGCCTCCTTCTTTCCACTCCTCTCCTCTTTTGGTCTCACCCTCTCACCGTCCCCCCCTACTCACAAGGCAGGCAATACGCTTGACCTCATCTTTACTAGATGCTGTTCTTCTACCAATCTCACTGCAACTCCCCTCCAAGTCTCCGACCATTACGGTGTATCCTTTTCCCTCTCGCTTTCCTCCAACACTACTCACTCTGCCCCTACTCAGATGGTATTGCGCCGTCGCAACCTTCACTCTCTCTCTCTCCTGCTACTCTCTCCTCTTCCATCCTATCATCTCTTCCCTCTGCTCAATCCTTCTCCAACCAATCTCCTGATTCTGCCTCCTCAACCCTCCTCTCCTCCCTTTCTGCATCCTTTGACTCTCTATGTCCCCTATCCTCCCGGCCGGCTCGGTCCTCCCCTCCTGCTCCGTGGCTTGACGACTCATTGCGAGCTCACAGAACAAGGCTCCGGGCAGCCGAGCGGAAATGGAGGAAAACTAGCCTCCCTGCGGACCTGACATCTTTTCACTCCCTCCTCTCCACATTTTCTTCCTCTGTTTCTGCTGCTAAAGCCACTGCTCAAGCCACTCTTTCTACCAATCTAAATTCCAAGCATCTGCCTCTAACCCTAGGAAGCTCTTTGCCTCCTTCTCCTCCCTCCTGAATCCCCCCCCTCCCTCTCTGCGGACGACTTTGTCTACCATTTTGAAAAGAAGTTTGACGACATCCGATCCTCGTTTGTTTAGTCAAACGACACCGCTGGTCCTGCTCACATTGCCCTACCCTATGCTTTGACCTCTTTCTCCCCTCTCTCTCCAGATGAAATCTTGTGACTTGTGACGGCCGGCCGCCCAACAACCTGCACGCTTGACCCTATCCCCTCCTCTCTTCTCCAGACCATTTCCGGAGACCTTCTCCCTTACCTCACCTCGCTCATCAACTCATCCTTGACCGCTGGCTACGTCCCTTCCATCTTCAAGAGAGCGAGAGTTGCACCCCTTCTCAAAAAACCTACACTCGATCCCTCCGATGTCAACAACTACAGACCAGTATCCCTTCTTTCTTTCCTCTCCAAAACTCTTGAGCATGCCGTCCTTGGCCAGCTCTCTTGCTATCTCTCTCAGAATGACCTTCTTGATCCAAATCAGTCAGGTTTCAAGACTGGTCATTCAACTGAGACTGCTCTTCTCTGTGTCACGGAGGCTCTCCGCACTGCTAAAGCTAACTCTCTCTCCTCTGCTCTCATCCGTCTAGACCTATCTGCTGCCTTTGATACTGTGAACCATCAGATCCTCCTGTCCACCCTCTCCGAGTTGGGCAACTCCGGCGCGGCTCACTCTTGGATTGCGTCCTACCTGACAGGTCGCTCCTACCAGGTGGCATGGCGAGAATCCATCTCCGCACCACGTGCTCTCACCACTGGTGTCCCCCAGGGCTCAGTTCTAGGCCCTCTCCTATTCTCGCTATACACCAAGTCACTTGGCTCTGTCATATCCTCACATAGTCTCTCCTATCATTGCTACGCAGACGACACACAATTCATCTTCTCCTTTCCCCCTTCTGATAACCAAGTGGTGAATCACATCTCTGCATGTCTGGCAGATATATCAGTGTGGATGACGGATCACCACCTCAAGCTGAACCTCGCCAAGACGGAGCTGCTCTTCCTCCCGGGGAAGGACTGCCCGTTCCATGATCTCGCCATCACGGTTGACAACTCCATTGTGTCCTCCTCCCAGAGTGCTAAGAGCCTTGGCGTGACCCTGGACAACACCCTGTCGTTCTCTGCTAACATCAAGGCAGTGACCCGTTCCTGTAGGTTCACGCTCTACAACATTCGCAGAGTACGACCCTGCCTCACATAGGAAGTGGCGCAGGTCCTAATCCAGGCACTTGTCATCTCCCGTCTGGATTACTGCAACTTGCTGTTGGCGGGGCTCCCTGCCTGTGCCATCAAACCCCTACAACTCATCCAGAACGCCGCAGCCCGTCTGGTGTTCAACCTTCCAAGTTCTCTCACGTCACCCCGCTCCTCCGCACACTCCACTGGCTTCCAGTTGAAGCTCGCATCAGCTACAAGACCATGGTGCTTGCCTACGGAGCTGTGAGGGGAACGGCACCTCCGTACCTTCAGGCTCTGATCAGTTCCTACACCCAAAGAAGGGCACTGCGTTCATCCACCTCTGGCCTGCTCGCCTCCCTACCTCTGAGGAAGCACAGTTCCCGCTCAGCCCAGTCAAAACTGTTCGCTGCTCTGGCACCCCAATGGTGGAACAAGCTCCCTCACGACGCCAGGACAGCGGAGTCAATCACCACCTTCCGTAGACACCTGAAACCCCACCTCTTTAAGGAATACCTGGGACAGGATTAAGTAATCCTTCTAACCCCCCCTCCCCCCCAAAAAATATATAGATGTACTATTGTTAAGTAGCTGTTCCACTGGATATCATAAGGTGAATGCACCAATTTCTAAGTCGCTCTGGATAAGAGCGTCTGCTAAATGACATAAATGTAAATGTTGTAGCCTTCGTGCGGTTACGTCGGCAGACCACTCGTGATGGATCAGCAGGGCTCCGTGTAGTTAAAAGGTCCAGGCCAATTGGCAAAATAGGTATAGTGGCACAAGAAATTGTCCGATGGGCCTCTTCAGCTAACAGTCCGATATGCTCTAGACAGCTAGCGGGGGGAACGGCACCTCCGTACCTTCAGGCTCTGATCAGGTAGCAGGCTAGCAGATGGGCATACAGGGGACGTCGTGACAGAGGAGCCAGTTGAAAAAACCCCTTGGGCAGATTACGTCAGTCGTCCAGTCGTGATGTATCGGCGGGGCTCCGTAGCGGCAGTAAAAGGGGTCCAGGCCAATTGGCAAAATAGGTTATTGTAGCCCAAGGAGTGGCTGATGGACATCTTCAGCTAGCCGTGAGATGGGCCTAGCATAGGCTAGCTAATTGGTGCTTGCTTCGGGACTGAGACGTTAGCCAGGAGTGGCCACTCGGATAGCAGCTAGCTAGCTGCGAGGATCCAGGTGAAATGGTTCAGAGCTTGCGGTAGTAATCCGGAGATACGGAGAAAAAGAAGTCCGATATGCTCTGGTTTGAATCACGCTGTGCAGACTGGCAAGAGTTGTCTGGGCTAAAGGTTAGCTGATGTCCACTAGCAGTGGCTAGCTGACTACTAGCTAGTAGCTAGTTAGCTGGCTAGCTTCTGTTGGGTGTTCCGGTTCTAAAGTAAAGAAAATAGCAGATCCATACCACATTGGGTGAGGCGGATTGCAGGAGAGTATGATGAAGTTGAGGTTAAGAAAAATATTAAAATATATATATCCGAAGATAAAAGATATAAAAAGATATATACACGGGACACTACAAGACGAAGACAAAGACGTCTGACTGCTACACCATCTTTGATTTTTTGTTGATTTGTTGTTAATTCCTGTCTTTGTTTTTGTTTTCTGTCTTTCTTGATGTTAAATATTTTGTATTTATGTCTTATGGGCATGCTGGTGAGATTCATCTATCTGTCAATCACAAGTCACAACCATAGAGGGGCTAAATCTAACCAAATAAATCAATGTCCCGTAAAGCACAACAAATCATCCATCAACATCTGTCAGTGTATTCATGTATTTTCCAAGATATAGACAGTATACCATAAACATTCAGTCCTTCATGGATACATGGTTTAAATTCTCCCTTTTTTTTCCCGCCGGTCACCTCCACTCTGGTTCTTTTTCCAAAAATATTTTCATTAGGATGCAGTGACAGGCAGGAAAGTGATGTGGACGAGGATTTATTCATTCAAGATGGCAGGACGTGCAAACACACACGCACAGAAATACACATGCACACACACAGGAACAAAAACAGACACACACACACACCTTCAAGCACACACCTGCAAGCCCACATACACACTATGACAAACAGGCTCACAAACATGCACGTGCACACACTGTGACACATACCTGCAAGTACACACACCAGGTTTGATTCATTCAGGATGGCAGTAGGCTGCTAGCCCTGTCTTAAACTTCAATCAGCACTTCCACTGAGCTTGGCTACGCCACCGTTCGGCCTTTTCAATTTCCATGCCTCCGCATTAATTCTGTTGTTTTGCGTGCTCCCGAAAGGTAAGTCTCTCTCTCGCTCTCTCTCTCATTGTGTGTGTGAATGGGTGTGTGTCTACATCTGTGTCTCTCTGTCTATGTGTGTGTGTGTGGTGCGAGAGAGTGTGTTTGTGTGTGTGTGTGTCGGGGGGGGATTGTGTGTGTGCGTGTGTGTGTGTGTGTGTGTGTGTGTGTGTGTGTGTGTGTGTGTGTGTGTGTGTGTGTGTGTGTGTGTGTGTGTGTGTGTGTGAGAAAGAGACAGACCAAGAGAGAGCGTGATGTGTTGTCTGCCGTCAAAATACTAATATTTCTCAAAATTGGCCCTAACCCTGGTGATCCCTTAGAACCAGAGTATAACAACCGTACGTTTATAGCGTTTTAAATTCTCACAGTAATAAAGGAATAATTCCCCATTATTTGGGTCTTTGTTGGTTTGATAGGTTTCTAATTGCTTTCCTCTATATCAAACCTGTTTTTTTGTCAATTTAAGTTGTGCTTCTTTTTCTGTTTGCCTGAACATCTTGATGATTTCTTTTTACTGCTAAATGTATGCCTTCTTTACTGTGGAGTGGATGTGGTATCCAGAAAGGTATCTAAGAGTGTTTGGATTTGTTTATTACTGGTTGCTTGCTGTTATTCCTCTGTGCTGTTTTGGGCCCGTCAACAGTGAGGGAAAAAAGTATTTGATCCCCTGCTGATTTTGTACGGTTGCCCACTGACAAAGAAATAATCAGTCTATAATTTTAATGGTAGGTTTATTTGAACAGTGAGAGACAGAATAACAACAACAAAAATCCAGAAAAACGCATGTCAAAAATGTTATAAATTGATTTGCATTTTAATGAGGGAAATAAGTATTTGACCCCTCTGAAAAACATGACTTAGTACTTGGTGGCAAAACCCTTGTTGGCGATCACAGAGGTCAGACGTTTCTTGTAGTTGGCCACCAGGTTTGCACAAATCACAGGAGGGATTTTGTCCTACTCCTCTTTGCAGATCTTCTCCAATTAAGGTTTCGAGGCTGACGTTTGGCAACTCGAACCTTCAGCTCCCTCCACAGATTTTCTATGGGATTAAGGTCTGGAGACTGGCTAGGCCACTCCAGGACCTTAATGTGCTTCTTCTTGAGCCACTCCTTTGTTGCCTTGGCCATGTGTTTTGGGTCATTGTCATGCTGGAATACCCATCCACGACCCATTTGCAATGCCCTGGCTGAGGGAAGGAGGTTCTCACCAAAGATTTGACGGTACATGGCCCCGTCCATCGTCCCTTTGATGCAGAAAAACACCCCCAAAGCATAATGTTTCCACCTCCATGTTTGATGGTGGGATGGTGTTCTTGGGGTCATAGGCAGCATTCCTCCTCCTCCAAACACGGCGAGTTGAGTTGATGCCAAAGAGCTCCATTTTGGTCTCATCTGACCACAACACTTTCACCCAATTGTCCTCTGAATCATTCAGATGTTCATTGGCCCCGTCCATCGTCCCTTTGATGCAGAAAAACACCCTCAAAGCATAATGTTTCCACCTCCATGTTTGATGGTGGGATGGTGTTCTTGGGGTCATAGGCAGCATTCCTCCTCCTCCAAACACCGCGAGTTGAGTTGATGCCAAAGAGCTCCATTTTGGTCTCATCTGACCACAACACTTTCACCCAGTTGTCCTCTGAATCATTCAGATGTTCATTGGCAAACTTCAGACGGGCATGTATATGTGCTTTCTTGAGCAGGGGGACGTTGCGGGTGCTGCAGGATTTCAGTCCTTCACGGCGTAGTGCATTACCAATTGTTTTCTTGGTGACTATGGTCCCAGCTACCTTGAGATCATTGACAAGATCCTCCCGTGTAGTTCTGGGCTGATTCCTCACCATTCTCATGATCATTGCAACTCCACGAGGTGAGATCTTGCATGGAGCCCCAGGCCGAGGGAGATTGACAGTTCTTCCATTTGCGAATAATCGCACCAAGTTTTGTCACCTTCTCACCAAGCTGCTTGGCGATGGTCTTGTAGCCCATTCCAGCCTTGTGTAGGTCTACAATCTTGTCCCTGACATCCTTGGAGAGCTCTTTGGTCTTGGCCATGGTGGAGAGTTTGGAATCTGATTGATTGATTGCTTCTGTGGACAGGTGTCTTTTATACAGGTAACAAACTGAGATAAGTAGCACTCCCTTTAAGAGTGTGCTCCTAATCTCAGTTTGTTACCTGTATAAAAGACACCCGGGAGCCAGAAATCTTTCTGATTGAGAGGAGGTCAAATACTTATTTCCCTCATTAAAATGCAAATCAATTTCTAACATTTTCGACATGCGTTTTTCTGGATATTTTTGTTGTTATTCTGTCTCTCACTGTTCAAATAAACCTACCATTAAAATTATAGACTGATCATTTCTTTGTCAGTGGGTAAACGTACAAAATCAGCAGGGGATCAAATACTTTTTTCCCTCACTGTATATGAATTTCTGATGTTGTACAGCTTACTGGGCTGTGAATGTGTGGTCGTTTCCATGTCAGATTTTTTCAGAAACAAGGTCATTTGGCTGTGATCAGACAGACAGCGAGAGAGAAAGGGTCATATAGTAATTGTATAGTCATATAGCCTACTGTGCTGTGGCTAAGAGGTGAGCAATAGGTGAAACTCCCAAAAGAGTCCCCTGTAACCTACCACTGACAAAGTACAGACCCAGGCTGCGACAGAGCTTCAACAGATCCCTTCTATTTTTGTTGATGGTGCTGTCTCTGTTGTTTTAATGGGGGAGATTAAGACTGCTAGAAACAGTATGGCCTGTAAAAAAGCTGTCCCTTCGTGTGGCCGTTAGATCAGGTAATGTTCCTGTATGTGAATTTCTGTCCCCACAGATTTACACATTTACCTGGGCCTGGAAATGACACATCTCTCCTCATGGAATGGAATATCAATGACCCCATGATTACCTCTCTGTAGCTTGTGGGACAGTGAGTGACAATGTCTGCCTTTGTCACGTCCTGACCAGTATAAAGGGTTATTTGTTATGGTAGTTTGGTCAGGACGTGGCAGAGGGTATTTGTTTTATGTGGTTCGGGGTGGTGGTTTATTTAGTAGGGCGTTTGATTCATTATTTCCGGGTTTTTGGTCTATGTTCTATATTTTGGTATTTCTATGTTCTTTCTGGTTTGTTGTATTTCTATGTTTAGGTTAATGGGGGGTTGGACTCTCAATTGGAGGCAGGTGCTTTCTCGTTGCCTCTGATTGAGAGTCCTATATATGGGTAATTGTTTGGTGTAGTGTTTGTGGGAGATTGTTTTTTGTTTTGCTGAGTGTGCCTGACAAGACTGTTTCGTTGTCCGTGAGTTCGTTTTGTTGTTTTTTGGTGTTCTTGTTATTTAAATAAATATACAAGATGAGCATCCACATTCCTGCTGCGTTTTGGTCCTCCATTCCAGACGACAACCGTGACAGCCTTACACCATGTCTCCTGTAGAATGATGACATCATCATCTTTCAGATTATTCATTTTTTTAACTCTTCAGTCCAAAGGTTGACGAGTTTAGGCCCTGAATGTTCCACATGCTAACTGATAGCGAATTCATGTTGCAAAAAGAAAGAATAGCACAGTAAAAAATACAGTAACTACTAACTACTAAGTTATTAAGAGTGAGATAAACAATGATTAAGAGCAAACATTCTTTCTCTTTTTTTTGTCTTCTTCCTATTCATTAAACAAGTAAACTTTTAGTGCAATAGCTATGTGTGTGTGTTTGTGTGTGTGTGTGTCTCTCTCTCTCTCTCTCTCTCTCTCTCTCTGTGTGCGAATGTGTTAGAGACAGACAGAGAGAGAGCGTGATGTGTTGTGTGTGCCGCCAAAATCTAATATTTCTCAAAATTGTCCCTAACCCTGGTGATCCCTCAGAACCAGAGAAAAACAGCCAGCTTCTGAACAACCAGTTTACTCTCTCTCTCTCTCTCTCTCTCTCTCGCTCTCTCTCTCTCTCTCTCTCTCTCTCTCTTTTACTCTGCCGTGCTGAGGGCCTGGCAGCTATTAAGGCCCACACAAGAAGGGGGTGTGGAGCCTGGGCTGTGGGTGTGGGAGGAGCCTATCTTCCACAACCCAGCCATCCCTTTGAGATCGGTTCAGTCGGCCACCCTGCAGAGACAACTGATGGCAGCGGGTTTACAAAGGCTGGGTGACCTGAGACTGCTGGGAGAGGAGGGGTGAAAAACCTCGGAAGTCCTGGCACAACAAATGGGAATTACTTCTCTTAGGCTGCTGGAGAGATTCCTATTCCTGGAGGAGGTCCAGGAGGCGCTGTCTGAGCCAGTAAGGGGGGTGTTTGAGCGGCCAAAGGGGGAGGGGCCACCAACTTTTCCACTACTGCAGGTGACGGCAGAGACTGGCAAGGGGGTCTGGAGGACTTGTTAGATTTTAACACTCTGAGCCCGGGGGAGTTTGATGGGGTGGGAGGTAAAGCCCTCTACAATCTCTGTATTAAAGGTAAGGAACATTAGGAGCCTAACAGGAGTGAGGGCACATCAGTGGCAGGGGGTATGTGGGGCAGAGAGTATGGTGGGTTTTAGATGGAAGGGGCTCTACAAACCCCCAGTACCAAAGAGGTCAGGGGACTTCCAGTGGAGGGTTCTTCATGGAGCCCTGGCCACTAACAGCTGGTTGGCACGGGTTGAAACAGGAATCGGACAGGGGTGTCCTTTCTGTGTTATGAGTGAAACTGTGAGAGGTTGGGGGTGGGTTTTACTGTCGGGATGTTTATAATGGGGTACAGGTATTCAAATAAGGAGAAGGCCAAATGTGTGTTGTTGAATTTTCTGTTTGCTCAGGCAAAGTTGGCTATTTGGCTAACAAGGAGGAACAGGGTCGAAGGTGAGGGTATAACAAACCCTTTACTCGTATTTGATGGGATGGTCTCTGTGCGCCTTAGGGTGGAATTTGAGTCCTATTAAATGATAAAAAGTGTGGAGATGTTTCAGCAGATATGTTGTGTCGGGGGGGCTGTCTGTACAGCTGGGGAAGAGTTGGATATACGGTTGTAGAAGTGGTGAGGTTTATGGTTATTGTGATGTGTGGTGTTGTTTAGGATGGCGGTGTAGAGGGCAAGGTGAGTATGGTATGCAGTACTCCAGTACAGGAGATGTTTTGTTTTTTTTATTTTAAGGGGGGGAGTGGTGAGGTTTTAATGAAATGAGAACGCTTCATTAAAGAAAGACAAAAAGTCTGTCTCTCGCTCTCTCTCTCTTTCGCTCTACTCTCATCATTCTTTCTCTCTCTTTTTATCTCTCTCTCTCTCACTCACTCACTCACTCACTCACTCCCTCGCTCTCTCTCTCTCTCTTTCTCTCTCTCTCTCGGAGGAGAGGAATAACGTCAATTAAACAGAATGGAAGACCAGAGATTAAATTTGCCCCCTTATTTCCAATCTTTCATCATAATTAGGTTTGTGTGGAAAAACGAACACACAGACAAACATGCTCACACACACACACACACGCACACACATGCACATGCACATGCACGTGCACGCAACAAAACGTAAGACTATAAATAAATATTTTAAAAAAGGGAGCGTGTGGTAGTTGTCAAAAGATAAATTAATTAAATTAAAACTAAAGGTCGATTCCGTGGGGCTTTGATACATACTGGGCTTCGGGTGATGTTGGCTGCCACTACACACACATACACACACCTACACACATACACACACACACACACCCTGCACATACACACAGCCTAGAAGACAGATCATTTGCCCACCAGTTAAAACATGAGACAGGGTCCATATGATGGATATAATAGCACAAGGCATGACGTGGGAGGCACCGGATGCTAGCTGGGCCTCAGCAAACCCCTACCACATAGTGTTACCACTACTGCAGCTAAAGCCATGTAGATCACAGGGAGATTAACTAAAGTCATATAGTAATTATCAAATAGGTCCAGACCATGGTGTGTGTGTGTGTGTGTGTGTGTGTGTGTGTGTGTGTGTGTGTGTGTGTGTGTGTGTGTGTGTGTGTGTGTGTGTGTGTGTGTGTGTGTGTGTGTGTGTGTGTGTGATTGCCAGGGTTCCATCTGGGCTGTCTGTGGCATTTCAGCTTCCCATTCAGGCAGAGAGTAACTAGGTTGGCACCTAATGAACCGATGACTGGGAATAACATATGCTGTATCCTGTATGGTTCACCTAGACTTGTGTGTGTGTGTGTGTGTGTGTGTGTGTGTGTGTGTGTGTGTGTGTGTGTGTGTGTGTGTGTGTGTGTGTGTGTGTGTGTGTGTGTGTGTGTGTGTGTGTGTGTGTGTGCGTGCGTGTTTGTGTGCGTGTTTGCGCTTGTTCACCTCACTCAATTGTTAGTGCTTGAGAGAATGTGATTTGGGTTGGGGGCAGGGTGATGTATCTAATTCGTAGCAGACATTTTGTGGTCACAATAGACATATCGGTTGTGTATGTTGTGTTCTCTATGGTTCAACTGTAATGAACAAAAACAAACAACTTTAACATTTGCATACATTTCAACAAATATGAATGACATCACTGTTAGTGGATGAAAGAGTCTGATTTGGGTCGGGGGAGGAGATGCACCGATACGTGTCTAGTTACATGTACAGTACAGTATATTTTGTTGTTACTAGACCAGTTACATGTACAGTACAGTATATTTTGTTGTTACTAGACCAGTTACATGTACAGTACAATATATTTTGTTGTTACTAGACCAGTTACATGTACAGTACAATATATTTTGTTGTTACTAGACCAGTTACATGTATAGGACAATATATTTTGTTATTACTAGACCAGTTACATGTACAGTACAATATATTTTGTTGTTACTAGACCGTTGAGAATAGGATTTACACATGCCAGTGGATGAGTTGAAGTGTCTGTTCGGTTATTTTGTTATAAAGTAAAAGAAGAATTCCATCATCACAGAATGCCTATCCATTTCACTCTATGGAATCACATGATGAAATTCCTCATGAAAACAAGAAGTTGGTGGGGGGGAAAAAATCCCAATGGTAATTGATCGTTGACAGTGGTTGACAATGTGTATTAGCATAGAGGGTTTTAATTAGCGGACAGTACGCTCAGTAGAGCTCAGTTTGATGCATGTTTACAAAAACAATAATTTACTTTAATTTACCGTGGCTTTTAAAAGAATTTCAAATGGATGACCCTGCTCATTAAATGTGACAAACATGAACTGTGACAATTTTCTTCAAAGTCAGTTACACGGAAGACACACACACACACACACCACACACACCGAAATACTAACACACATACAGCCAATTGCACTCACACTCTCTCTCTTGCACTCAATCGCTTTTTGTTGTAAAGTAGTTACACATTCTTTCGTCAATCATGTTCTCTAATTGTGCACTTAATTTGGGCAAATTCTGTTCCTTTCATGAGTATAATGCAAAACAGGTAGAAAGCTAAATGTGAAGCTTTTATGTTGAGTCCCCCCAAAACTCTTAACTACGCCAATACGTGCAAGGCATGCCAAGGTATTGCAGTACAATATCCATATCAAAATGTTACCGACTATATTTGCAATAGGATAAATAAATGTATAAATGTGAATCACTTGTAAATCGTATCCCCAGAGCAATGCAAAACATTTGAATGAATGTAATAATGTAAAATGGAATATTCTTTTGGAATATTAATGCATAATTTAGACTTCGTTGATTATTAATTGCAGTAACTCCAGTGTGCCTGCTCTCGTTGAAAGGTTAACCAAAGCGACACGCTACAAAAATAAGTTCCAGGGTAAAATAACATGAATTAACCAAAAGTACAGAGTTAAAATAACATTAGTTGTACAGTACATGAATTCAGCATGGCTTCGGTGCTAGACATTCTGGGCAGGGCTTCTATCTCTCTCCCTCTGTCTGATTCTCTTCACCCTCATTCACCCTCTTTCACCCTCTCTTTCGATCTCTCCCTCGCTCTCGGCCTCTGCCCCTCTCACTTTCTCGCTGTCTTTCTCCGTGTCTCTCTTGGCCATATTAGTCTTTCCCTCTGCCACTCTCCCTAACCTCCATCTCTTCTCTCCCTCTCTTTCTCCATCTCACCTTAAGTCTTTCATGTTGTCTCACATCTTGACCGTGATGCTGTTCGCCGTTAGGAACATATGCAAACACATATATTTATTTTCATTCAAATGTCTTTCCATGGACGCTGCTATTTCCTAGAAAGTGTTGTTAGATTCGTGCTGACTCCTTACCATGCACTAAAAACCTACACGTTCTACTATAGAGTCATCCATTTAAAACACAGAAATAGCTCTGTATGTAAAAAGTCAGAAGTCATTGCCCTACTTAACCATGATCTAGCCTCCATCCCAGAGTAGGCAGAAATTAGTAGCCTCAGTCTCTGTCACGTTCTGCTGCCTCATCAACACAATTATGTGGCTAGGGTTAGACGTCAAAGACGACGACGTCATGACCGATCAAGTTGCTGATTGAATCTAGTTCCTACTTTCTGATGGGGACGGCTCTACCATCCTGGACCTCAAAGGCAGCGAGATGCCCCCGAAGGGCTTCCTGGATCACAACCCCTTGGACTTTTATCTAAAATCAGCACAATTTCATCAAGTCGCCACAGCGATTACGCCCGTTTGATGGCGTAATGCCCAGTGTCATCCACAGCTATCCATATCAAACACACTCTCCATCTCCATGTCAAGCGAAGCGTAAGGTTCTCGAGAGGCGTTTGGACTGCTGCGTAATACCTTCAAGAGGTCAGAGGGATCTTTAGCTTTGGGATTCAGGTGTGTGTGTGTGTGTGTGCGCATGTGTGTGTGTGTGTGTGTGTGTGTATGTGTGTGTGTGCGCGTGTGTGTGTGTGTGTGTATGTGTGTGTGTGCGCGCGCGTGTGTGTGTGTGTGTGTGTGTGTGTGTGTGTGTGTGTGTGCGTGCGTGTGTGTGTGTATGTGTGTGTGTGTGTGTGTGTGTATGTGTGTGTGTGTGTGTGCGCGCGCGTGTGTGTGTGTGTGTGTGTGTGTGTGCGTGTGCGTGCACGCCTCACTGTGTGTTTAATGAGGTTTGAGTGGCCCTAGACTTTGTCCTCTTTTATCCCTATGGCAGACACCGAGTTAGCTCATTGAAGCAGGGAGACCCCTTTTTCACCTTTCCCGCTCTCTCCCTCTACCTCTCTATCTTTATCTCGCTCTCTCCCTGTTCCCCTTACCTGATCCAATTCTTTCTTCTGTCGGAGTCAGTCAGCATCTGTGAGGTCTATGATTTTGAGCAGCTTTCTCTCTTCTCTGCCTCCTGGTTGTCAATGAACTACTGCTCTGTTTCCTGAGCCCCAGTCTACTGCTGCACCGTCTACAGTCTGGAGCTCATCGACGGTGAAGAGAGAGGGTTCTAGGATTAGTAAATGGTACGATAAGCTGCCACTCTAGAAAGATAACAGTCTGAACTGTGTTTTTAAACAAGCCATTTGAAAATGCATTACAGCTATTGAGGTGACCTTGCCCTTTCAGAGAGAAGTTGAAAACAGAGGCACCTCAAACAAATTAAACTAGACACAAGAGAGCAAGAGATATGGGAAATAGTTGTTTCTATTTGATATTTCGTGCTAACCCCTGTTCTCTTCCACTGTGTTTAAATAAGGCAGTGTGGCTGGCTGGCTGCTGGTTAACTAACAGTCACACTGATAAGATTGAAAGAGGCTAAAGATCTTAATTTGCACCCAGGTCAGGTGCCTTCTTCCTGGCCACTCTCCCAGAACAGGGCCCTGGTGGTGCCCCAACCACTGTGGCTGGTGTTGACATTTGCGCAAAATGAGGAGGTGAATACAACAGTCCCTTGTATAACAAGGGGACCTCTCCTTTTCTCTCTCCCACATAATTACTTGGGTTTTTAGACTAGAAATTCACCATTGAGGGTTCTGTGGTAGAAATACATGAACAGAGGATATATATCCTTTGAGATAAACTAACCTTGGACTTGGACACAAAAGAACCTAACTTGTAGACACTGACTAACAGAACGACCACCACTGTAAACGCCAAGTCCTTAAATGTTATGATGAGAAGATACTTAGAAATGCACAAGGAAACAGCTATAAACACACACAGTAACCACAGACCAGTCTTTTGCCCCTTGAACAACATTGACTGATGTGTGATTCAGAGTCTTGAACCTAGGTCTCCTGTGCACCAAAGGAGCTCCTTAGCCCACTGAGCTAAAAGCTCTTTATTGGTTTGGGAGCCAATGCAACTTTTGAGGTCTCAGGCAGGTTTAGTCACTTAAAACTCCGTTACATAGGCAGGAACTGAGGACGTAATCTCAACCTTACCTTTTCAACTCAAACACTCAGAGACAGTGGATGAAGCATGTAATAATATTTTGTTAAGGGCTATCAATGTAGACTTGTTACCTCATACTAAACAGAAGGTCCCCTTTGTGTGAACTCAACAGGGACGGGCCCAGATACGGTTTCCCATTATCCACCACCATGTTTTGTATGATTGGAATTTGTATCTCATTCATTAAAATATTAATGGATTCTTACAGGATGAGGTGTTCTGTAATTGTTACTTATAAAGAGAGAGAGACAGAGAGGGTGAAGAGGAAGAGAATGTGAGAGAGAGGGAGAGAGAAGAGAATGTGTGAGAGAGAGAGAGAGAGAGAGAGAAGAAGAGAATGAGAGATAGAGAAAGGGTGAAGAAGATAATGTGAGAGAGAGCGAAAAGAAGAGAATGAGAAAGAGAGAGAGAGAGAGAGAGAGAGAGAGAGAGAAGAAGAAGAAATGTTTTTAAATGTTCCTGCTTTGCACGAAAGCTCTCCTGCAACAGGGTCATCAAATTAAGATCCTACATCTGTCAGCCTACAGCCTTGTGCACAATTAATTTGCAGTAATGCATTGGAAAGAATACACACAACTTTATCATGGATCAAAAAAATAAGAAATGAATAATATAATCGATTCATGTATTAAACATTTCAGAGAGATCCCCATGTGATATGTTTTCGCTGATTGCATAATCATTTCAGCGAGAAAGTCCACGTTTTCCTACAGGTTTCTGCAGCGTATCGAGGACATCAAAGCAAATGACTAGATGTGGAACTCTCCAAAAAGGATGATAGACGGTAGAAGAGACAAAGCCATAGGTGGTGGAACACTGCTACTTCCATACAGAAAGGTATTACATGAATAAGAGATGGGATGCATTAAATGTTGTACAGAAGGTAGGCAATCTATCTCACATGCCAGTTTGTTTTCTTCTTTTCACACTAACCCAATTGACACATTTACAAATAACGTGTTTTGACAGGATGAAAGTAGCACACTAGGAAATTAGAAAGAATGTGGATGGGGGGGATCGGAGGATGATGTGAGAGCTTTTTTCGCCAGAGTGTCGGAGCAGAGAGGAACCTGCATTTGTCACCATTTACAGAAGGAGCTATTGACTTCCTGTCATCCCCGTAATATGCTGACAATCACTTAAATACAATATGGTGGAGTTGACAGAGCATTCCATGGTTGAAAAATGAATGGGGGGGGGTTTAAAGAGGTGTAAATCACATTTCTGGCCTGGATGTGAGTGACCTTTTAAAGACAAGACCTAGTTATACATTAAACATAGACAGTGTGTTACAGGGTGGACATCCCCTTTTATTGGTCCAAGTCTTCAGTGTTTTCTATTGTGAAAGGTATCTGCTGGACGCCAAGCTGCCACGCCAGTTGATTCGTTTTTAATTGTATCGTTGATGACCATTGGTAAGCTATATTAAAGTAAGAAATAGTCATTGGTTGTATCTTGATGTGGCAGCTTGAAGCCTATTGCAGCCTTGTGTGGCTTCTCACTGTTTGCACTGCCTTACCTAAGAACTTATATCAAGTGTGTGATATCCTTTTAACTAGATGGGTGTGTATTTTACTCAGCTGCTACTTAGCTACTTTCAGCAAGCTTCTTGTGCAACAGACAACATTTTTGGTACAGCCTTCAACACCTACCCCTGCTTGAGTCATTTCAACTATTACCTATTTATAACATTGTAATAAACAATATATTTTTGTATCTTGGTTTTGTGTGTTCTGTTTCCATGGCCTTGTACCCAGTTGTAGTCCTGGTTGACTCTGCCCTATCCGACAGGAATCTGTTTGTTAGTGTTGTAATGTAGTAAGCATTATGCCATAATCCAGGCCGTGTATTGGTACTGTGGGATTCCAGTTCCATGTTTTACAGTAGCTTGACAGTGGGAGGGATATGCCATGTGACCTACAGTATGTAACGCCAGCAGACTTCTGAGTGAAGTTCAACTAAAGTGTACTAACGCCCAGACCTCAGTTCTTATAAAGCAATCTGAACAGAGGGACGTTACAAGCGTCGTTGCCATTTTAACTATCTCTATTTCTGCTAGGTCCATGTCTCTCCATACTTTTTTACAAAACACAATTTGCTACATGGTAAGTTATGTGATTCAAGTCATGGATGGTAGGAATACAGTATGTGCCACAATCTGAAAGCGGTTGACTGTGTTGAGTCATTACTTGGGTCATTCCACTTCAAACCACAAGAAAGAGGATCTCTAACTACAGAAACGACTTCAGAACAATCTGAGATAGTGAGTGTCATGGCTCGCCTAAGCGACTTGGAATGACACTTGTTTTTTCAGCCAAGCAGAAAGCTAGTCAGAGCTCAAACCTCGACTCTCGTGATAATCCTTATTCTTCTTATACCAACCAAGTCCACCCAACCTACACCAATCTCAGCTACAGACACTCAGAAAAGGACAGGCGGAAACAACAGAAAGACAGACTGAGAAATGGATGAATAGTCTACACGGCAGAAACTGGTGGGTGGTCCTGCGGGCTACTACAGCATATCGTAGAGGTAAACGTCCATCAGGCTGTTAAGATGAAATTAATAGATGGCTGTAATGGCTTTCCAAACACAGTGTGCGTCCCACATGGCACACTAGTCCCTATAGTGCACTACATTTGACTAGGGTCCATAGGATCTGGTCAAATGTAGTGGCCCTATAAAGGGATTAGGGTGCCATTTGGGACACAGCTCCCGGTGACCTCTTAATTAGCATAGTGTATTACTCCAATCTACTGAAAGCTGTTACATAAAATGTGGGTGAAAATCTACCATTTGGTCCACTTCATAGAAAGTGAAGGCACTGAAGTCATGTATAATGTCGTCAGCATTGAACATTTGTGCTAAGTGGCTTTCCCTCCACTTACAGTTACAGGTGAGTCTTGCCAGGGAGGGAGAGAGAGCGAGATAACAGAGTATACTCAACTGAGAGTATGGAACATGTCAGAGAGCTAGAGAGAAGTCTTCGTGCCATAGAGAGGTGAGTGAAATTAATGACGTTGATGTTATGACAGGAAGAGTGATTGAAAAACAGGATGACTTGAAGATGGCGGGGAAATGGAGAGACGGATACTTCGGGCGAGCTGAGCCTTTTGAAAACTGAACCACTAACACAACACCAAAATAAAAAATGAA
>NC_042970.1:70055735-70098235 GCF_901001165.1 Salmo trutta
ATTTCTGTGTTTGGGATTGAGTATGGTTCCCAATTAGAGGCAGCTGATTATCGTTGTCTCTAATTGGGGATCATACTTAAGGTGTCCCAGTTCCCACCTGCTTTTATGGGATATTGTTTGTGTTAGTGTTTTGTAGCACTACGTTACTTCACGGTCGTTGTTTGTTTATTGTTTTTGTTGAAGTTTAACTACATTTTATTTAACCTTTATTTAACCAGGTAGGCAAGTTGAGAACAAGTTCTCATTTACAATTGCGACCTGGCCAAGATAAAGCAAAGCAGTTCGACACATACAACAACACAGAGTTACACATGGAGTAAAACAAACATACAGTCAATAATACAGTAGAACAATAAGTCTATATACAATGTGAGCAAATGAGGTGAGATAAGGGAGGTAAAGGCAAAAAAGGCCATGGTGGCAAAGTAAATACAATATAGCAAGTAAAACACTGGAATGGTAGATTTGTAGTGGAAGAAAGTGCAAAGTAGAAATATAAATAATGGGGTGCAAAGGAGCAAAATAAATAAATAAATACAGTGGGGGAAGAGGTAGTTGTTTGGGCTAAATTATAGATGGCTATGTACAGATGAAATAAAAGATGTGGAACTCTAATCACGCTGCGCCTTGGTCCGTCCATTATCACGAGTGTGACAGTGTGTGTGTGTGTGTGTGTGTGTGTGTGTGTATGTGTGTGTGTGTGTGTGTGTGCGTGCGTGCGTGCGTGCGTGCATGTGTCACTGTGTTTAATGAGGTTTGAGTGGCCCTAGACTTTGTGTGTAAGCTAGTACTCTTTAAAATAGAACTGCCATAGGATACTGAGGAGTTGAGATGAAGAATCTATGTTTAATATTTTCTGGGGCATGGCACAGCTCAGGCAAACAGCCCGTCTACAACCAAATTGAATAATGGTTATTATCATATATTATTTTCATTCAAAAGCAATTGATCTTCCATATTGAACAGTTATTGCCGTTTAGCTGCAGTGGCACTAGAGGCTCCAAATCATAGAGAATTACTAGAGGGGCTCGATCATAAACCATCAAGTTCTTTAATGGGACTAAAATGGCAGCCATCTTGGTCAGGGAGAAAATCCAAAACCAGTCTAATTGGAATGAATGGCAGTAGAGGCATAGGTGATGCATTTCCTGCTTTTACTTGTTCAGGAAAATAAAAGTAAGGCATGTAGTGGAGTATAGTGGAATTATAGTCAACCTAAAGATAATTATAAATACAGTTTATATGGGTTTTGTACCAATTTTCTGTATAAATAGCCTAAAAATTCTGTGTAAACAGACCATAAACATCTGGGGTTTTTTTCTTGGAAAGCTTTGAGTGCTTTTATGTGATGCAATATCAGTACTATCAGTACTATCGTTACTCAGTTGCATTTAAAACAAGTACTGATAAGTCCTATCATCAACTGATATGAGCCAGTGCATGGCTGTGGATTGACTGCGTTGTTTGAATGGAATGTTGCCATATTGGCAGTTAATTAGCTACATTTATGGAATCATTCCTCTAAAACTGGCTGGCTAGCTAACACACATACAGTGCAGATCAATTCTTCACATTCATTGTTTTATCTGATCAGAGCACTGGCAAACCATGGTTGACCAACTCCCTGACCAACATGGCTGACCTTTTGACCATAGTAAGAAGCTGCACTCCATTCTATTATTCTAATTCCTAGTTCTATACTCCAAATCTACATTTTTCCAGTAATTCTCAGTTCACTGACTATAAGCTAAGGACCCATATTCACAAATTGCCTCAGAGTAGGAGTGCTGATTTAGGATCAGATTAGCCTTTTAAATCATAATTGCGGAACATTCCCTGGTCATAAGCTAACATTCACATGAAGTTTCTAGGTTGGGTTTTATCTAACATTAGGAGATATCATAAAACCATTCAAATAATGTTTTTGATAACAAAAACATATATTTTATTGTTTTTGTTTTATATGAAATATTCTTAGAAGATTCTCCTAACATTCACTAAAATGTTGTGCACAACATCACCACAGAACATTCCCTTAAGATTTTTATTAGGTTTCCTAATAAATTATGTCCCATTAATGTTTTTAGAACATAGTGCTGCAACAAAATGTGGGAACATCTCTTGTGATGTCCCTATACGGTTCCCACAAACATTCAGGGAACTTTTAAAGAACAGACAAAATGTGTTCCTGGAACAAAATGTGTTCTGGCGAATGTTTTATACAAACACTGTATAATCATCAGCACAACTGGACCATTTTTGATTGGCTGGGTTTACTCTCGGTACAGTATGGTTGTCACGGGTGTAGACCAAAACGCAGCGGGAAAATGTATACTCATCTTCTTTTTATTGAGTGAAGAAGGAAAACACAAACAACGTATACAAAAAACAAACGAACTAGACAGTCTCGTCAGGCATAACGCAAAACAAGAAACAATCTCCCACAAAATCCCATGCCAAACACATACCTATTTATAGGACCTTCAATCAGAGGCAACGATAGACAGCTGCCTCCAACTGAAGGCCCCAACACCAATTAACTAAACATAGAAATACAAACGACTAGACTGAACATAGAACTAAACTAACATAGAACAATACCCCAAAACCCTGGACTAATAAATCAAATACCCCTCTACCTACATAACCACCCCAAACCATATAAACCAAATACCCCCTCTACATGAACACATACACAAACACACCCTGACCCACATAAAACAAATACCCCCTGCCACGTCCTGACCAAACTATAAGAACAAATAACCCCTTTACTGGTCAAGACGTGACAATGGTACCTGGTAATCTTGAAGCATCATAACAACAACACTGACTGAAATCGTTACAGAAGATGTAAACACTCTGGATTTCTATGCGATAGGGTCCTCAAAGGTTAGGATTTTTACTCTCCGTGAGACTGGTTTAAAGACAGGTATACAGACAGGAACAAAGTGCGTGCACCAAACGCTTCTGATTTGACTTGTCAGATACTGCAATCTTCTGCTATTATTATCTACTCTCTTTCTATCGCTACCATTTTATTCTCTCCCATTATCATACATTTGAGAGGTTCCATGAATCAATTAGATAGAAACATTATGCAAATGTGACAGGGATATTACTTGACAGAATAACAGTCTATGTCAAACCAAAACCCAGTAACAATACTGACGTTTTGTAGTCATAAAATATCAGTGGTGGGAAAAAGTTCCTAAGATACCTTAAGAGAACAGGACTCAAGTAAAAGTGAAAGTCACCCAGTAAAATTTACTTGAGTAAAAGTCTAAAAGTAATTCATTTTAAATATACTGAAGTATCAAAAGTAAATGTAATTACTAAAATATACTTAAGTGTCAAAAGGAAAAGTATAAATAATTTCACATTCCTTATATTAGGCAAACCAGGCATGATTTTCTTATTTTTTTATTTACGGATAGCCAGGGGCATACTCCAACACTCAGACATAATTTACAAATGAAGCATTTGTTTTTAGTGAGTCTGCCAGATCAGAGGCAGTAGGGATGACCATTGATGTTTTCTTGATAAGTGCGTGAATCTGACAATTTTCCTGTCCTGCTAAGCATTCGAAATGTAACAAGTACTTTTGGGTGTCAGGGAAAATGTATGGAGTAAAAAGTACATTATTTTATTCAGGAATGTAGTGGAGTAAAAGTAAAAGTAGTCAAAAATAGTGCGGCTTGGCCGGGTCGTGTTTCAGAGGACGCATGGCTCTCGCCCTTCGCCTTTACCGAATCTGTAGCGGAGTTGCAGCGATGGGACAAGACTGTAACTACCAATTGGATATCACGAAAAAGGGATTAAAAGTAAAAAATGAAAAGTTGTACTTTCAAGTAGTTTTTCTTAAGTACTTTACACCACTGTAAATTATACATGAATAAATTGAGCTCCCTCACATTCTTTCCGCCTCATCAACCAATGTAAAGAAGTTACACATATAGAACTGCATGTTGCATGTTATGTACTGCATGTTGCAACATGTATCATGGTATGTTAATACTGTAGCTACAGCACACCCCTAGTTTCTCCTCCCTGTGTTGTAGTCATAAATGATAAACTACAGTACAATGTCAACAGTGTTCATGTGTCGAGATACGGTACTGTAATTCCTGCATGTAATGGTATGTAAATAACACAATTATGTAGCTGAGGCTAAATCCCTATTTCCTCCTCCCAGCCTAGTGTTAACTTTGCCCACCCTGACCCGCCGTGCACGTAAGGTGACTGGCCTTGTTGAGGTCACACTCCTTCTCCAGCTGGTATGATCTGGGCACTGCTTCTGGGTCTTGTCACAGTAGTTCATGATCTTCTAGTCCTGGTTCTTCTTGGAGAAGCTTGTGGAACATCACCGTAAACAGCTGTACCCAAAGACAGATGTTTGCATAATGGATTATGAGCGGATGAGAGGGTTTGGTGTTGTACACATTGTTCCCATTGAGAAAGTCTAATTAAAGTAATCAAGCAAGACCTGCAAACAACAAAACAGGAAAGCATAGTCAATAGATGATGCCATGGAGCAGAAGGCTAAGAAAAGGAGAAACAAGTACAAAGAAATCACTGGTCACTTTAAATGGAACGCTAGTCACTCTAATAATGTTTACATTGTTTTCTTCATTTGATATGTGTATTTCTTGTCCAAATATTTATATAGTTCTTAATTCCATTATTTTACTTTTAGATGTGTGTGTATTGTTGTGAATTGTTAGATACTACTGCTCTGTTGGAGCTAGGAACACAAGCATTTCGCTACACCCGCAATAACATCTGCTAAATATGTGTATGTGACCAATACAATTTGATTTGATATGAATCCTACTTTAAACTACAATGATGTAATGAAATACATTTTCCCACTTATGTCATTCTTTACCCTCAAATCCTTAATTTTTTCCCTTTATGAAATATCTTCCTCTCCCTCAAATCTCTTCTCTGTCTTCCCATGACAAATCTGTTCAGAAGGGGCCTCTGTCTCACTCTTAGCATGAGAGTGAGTAGTGCAGCGTAGCCTCAACATATTAAAAATGAATACTCTCCTAATTTCCTCATAAACAATAGCAATGCAATATTCAGGAGATCCTCATCAGTCAGAACACTCTCCTATCCTCTCCTCATATTAACCAATGAAAAGGCAATTATAGTTAATATCATTAGAATTATAGAGGGTAGAAGCCTTGAATGGGCATCCACAAGTATGCTAGCGTTATATTCAAAATCAAAGTACAGGTTTGTGAATGACATTTTTTAACAACTCAAAATAGGTCATATAGCCATACTAAGTGAAAGCCATGGTACATGTTCACGTATGAGGCTTTGGAAGTATTGTCGGAGGCGCATTTAATATTTATGAGATTGGGTGTGTGCGATACCATATCAGATCTGACACGAGACATGGCAGGTGTGTTATAACACGTCAGGAAGATCTCGTTAGTATGTAATAGATGTGTTATGGAGCGGTGCGGGAAGCCACCGACCTTTTTGATAGGAGAGCACTTCATCTCAGATCTGACAGGAACAGGCGAAAAGGTGTGACATTGTTCACACACTCCTCCACCAGTTCTCTACAGTTCATGCATTGTTCAGGGTTGTGTTCGGTGTGCACGAAATGGTGGAAATAGGGTCCAAAACAGAGGGGGTACTATGTGAACTTGTCCAATCTGATTGTGATTCGTGGGGGTAACTGGCCTATCCACAGGGGGTACTTGAGAAGACCAATGAGACCATAGGCCTACTGGTAAAATGCACATGAGGGTGTACTTCAGGGGTACTCTGGGCAGAGCTGAATTTAGTAGGTGGTAGAGTAAGCAAAAAAGGTTGGGAACCGCTGCAATAACATTTTGTTACGTTGTGCCCCAATGAGCATTGCCCATTTTGTCTCTTTCCGCTGATTTCCCGCATCAGCTTGTCAATGGCTTTTGTGTCAATCTCTGTCTACCTTTTGGGTAACTGCATTTATGGTAAAGACACACATTTCATGTTCATATTCAAAGCCAGTAGGGCTATTTTGATAATTGCTACTTTTTTATCTGTTTGAAATGGGAGGCATAATATGCAGACGTTAACCACTTTGCGGCAGAGCATCAAACCCATACGAAATAATTACACAAGTGAGAAGACTGTTATTTTTTTGTCTTGAGGTGAAAGAGTCCAAACGGAGGAGAGAGAAAAAGAAGAAGAAAAGGCATATGAAGAGAGAGGAGAGAAAAGGGGAGACCGAGAGAGATAGAAAGAGAAAGAAAGAGAGACAGAAATAAATAGATAGAGGAAGATAGGCATACAGACACATAGAGAGAAATAGAAAAGTAGGATAGAGAGAAAAAGGGAAAGTGCAGAGCATTGCTAAGTGCATACAGTGTCAGAAAGCATGAGCATCAGTTTTGTCCAGAGGAGGCTGGTGGGAGGAGTTATAGGAGGATGGGCTCGTTCTAATTGCTGCAGTGGAATAAATGGAACAGAGTCAAACATGTGGTTTCCATATGTTGGATGTGTTTGATACCGTTCCTGTTATTACATTCCAGCCATTTCAATGAGCCCGTCCTGCTATAGCCCCTCCCACCAGTCTCCTCTGGTGTTGTCAAAGCAAATGCACATTCCATGTTCCCCCATCCTGTGATCCCTGTGTGGTGACTGAGATCTCACACCCCTCTGTCAGTTCCTCTTCAATCCATCACTCCGAAGGTAAATAATTAATGTGACACCAGCTTTTTAAAACATCATCCATCACATGTCAAACAAGCAAGCCACCACACACGACTTAGTGTGGGGACCCCAACGGTCCAACCTGATTAATCACATAGTCATCTCTTCCTTAAATCATAATCACTAGCTATCATCATGTCAGTAAGGAGTCATCACAGAATTATTGTGGTTAGTCTCATGTCAGATGCCATGTTTTGGGTTACTGTAAAAGTACTTTGTGACGACTACTGATGTAAAAAGGACTTTTTAAGAAAATGTTATTGACTGATTGATGTTTCTGTTTTTCTTTTTCAAGTGAGAGAGAGAAATGTTGTACTTTGTTCTTAGAAGGGCCCTGAAACATGCACACCAACACTCAACTACCAACGAAATCAACAACAAATATTTTCCAACATATTTTCAGAGTCGCTGAAAGAAGATGTCAGAATGGTGTCTCACTGTCAAAAGGAGTGCTTCTGACAGAACAGAGTGAAACAGACACAGAGGAGACGTTTAACTGTCAACCCAACCAAGTGTGTGTGTGTGTGTGTGTGTGTGTGTGTGTGTGTGTGCGTGCGTGCGTGCGTGCGTGCGTGCGTGTGTGTGTCCTTGTCTCTCCAGGCCAGATACTTGGTTTTAAAAAGGTCCTTTTCTGCTCGGTTCCTCTTCCAGCTCCGAATCCCCTTCTGTCTGTCTGTCTGTCTGTCTGTCTGTCTGTCTGTCTGTCTGTCTGTCTGTCTGTCTGTCTGTCTGTCTGTCTGTCTGTCTGTCTGTCTGTCTGTCTGTCTGTCTGTCTGTCTGTCTGTGTGTCTGTGTCTGTGTCTGTGTAACTACATCTGGGTGGCCTCTCTCATCTTCCTTGGCTAGGCAATCTCCTGACACATCCGATTCACCTCTTTCTCTTTCCTCTAGGGACGGGGGGAAAGAGGGTAGGGAGGGAGGGAGACAGAGGGAGAGGGAGAAAGACCGGGGGAAGAGGAGGAAGAAGAGGGAGAGAGGAGGGGGAGAGAAGGAGAGAGGAAGAGAAAGGAGGGCAAGAGAGAGAAATCATTAGAGGGAAAGAGAGTCAGAGAGAGAAAGAAAAAAGGGAGAGTGAATAAGAGGTATTTATTGTGTTGCTGGCATGAGGGCTCCTGTTCAATTTTCTTTGTCTCAACTCAAGGAGAGGTCTTTCCATTCTCAAGAGGGTTTGCTAGAGGCAAGTGTTTACAGTGGTTTGGGCAAACTATTCCGTCCCTTCTTTTACATCCCTCCCTTATCGCTCTCTCTCTCCCCTGTCTCTCCCTCTCTCTCTCCCCTGTCTCTCCCTCTCTCTCTCCCCTGTCTCTCCCTCTCTCTCTCCCCTGTCTCTCCCTCTCTCTCTCCCCTGTCTCTCCCTCTCTCTCTCCCCTGTCTCTCCCTCTCTCTCTCCCCTGTCCTCTCCCTCTCTCTCTCCCCTGTCTCTCCCTCTCTCCTCTTGTTCCCCAATCTCTCTCCCTCTCTGTCCCCTTGTCCCTCCTCTCCCTTGTCTTTCTCTCCCTCTCTCTCTCCCTGTCTCTCCCTCTCTCTCTCCCCTGTCTCTCCCTCTCTCTCTCCCCTGTCTCTCCCTCTCTCTCTCCCCTGTCTCTCCCTCTCTCTCTCCCCTGTCTCTCCCTCTCTCTCTCCCCTGTCTCTCCCTCTCTCCTCTTGTTCCCCAATCTCTCTCCCTCTCTGTCCCCTTGTCCCTCCTCTCCCTTGTCTTTCTCTCCCTCTCTCTCTCCCCTGTCTCTCCCTCTCTCTCTCCCCTGTCTCTCCCTCTCTCTCTCCCCTGTCTCTCCCTCTCTCTCTCCCCTGTCTCTCCCTCTCTCTCTCCCCTGTCTCTCCCTCTCTCTCTCCCCTGTCTCTCCCTCTCTCTCTCCCCTGTCTCTCCCTCTCTCCTCTTGTTCCCCAATCTCTCTCCCTCTCTGTCCCCCTGTCCCTCCTCTCCCTTGTCTTTCTCTCCCTCTCTCTCTCTCCGCCTGGGAAATCACATATCCACTTCAGCCAAAATGACAATGATCCTTCAAGCTTGAGGAAAACTATTTATCTGTAATCAGGATGCATCTCGTGGTGTCAACATGACAAAGGCTTGCCATGTGAGAATGCGATGCTGCTGTACTTCTGCTATAGTTTTCACTGAGTTGCATATGTCTCATTTTAAACACAAGTCAGAATGTTCATGGCATGGATAATGTTATGCTTCAAGATCATGTAAGTTTCATTTCAAATGGCTGCATCTTTGTAGCCTGATAATGCTGGCAAAGGGAGGGTATATAACTGAAAACTTTCAAAGTTTACCAGTAAACCACCAGAATTTTGGTATCTTTCAAGTATTTTATGTAATCTATCACAAGACATCTAGTGCTTTTGGGTACTTCTGATTTTTACAGGTGTCTGTAATTATCTCTGGCCGTCTGTGTGACCTAATCTCAAGTCAAACATGAAATAATTAAATACAATTATTTTCTAATAAAGAAATGTATGGAAAAATTGGAAGACTTGCAGAGTTAATTGAAAATAAGGCCATTGTTGATTAGATGCTTTTTCATTAATTCAGCTATTTTCTCTTGAACCAAATGGTCTATCCATTAGAAACTCATGGACAATATCAGATATAAAAAATGAATACTATTTCTGAATAAAAAATAAAAAAAGATTACCAAAGTTACCGGTAGCTTTACCAAAGCTACCGGTAGCTTTGCAACACTAAGCCTGATGGATGGGAGAGTAAAAGCGTTTCAGTGCTGATGTGCTTGACGTGATGAATTGTGTCTAGCCAGTGCCCCCTTGTGCTTGTGTTAATATGTGCATCCCATTCCTATGATAAATCACAAGTTGATTCAATATCACATCAAGAAAGATACTGTACATTTAGGACCAAAATCACAGTCTCTCGACTGACGTCCAACTGTATGCTCTATCTTTATGGACATGTCAAAGAATAGACAGATAGCCATGTCTAGTTCAGTAGGACAGACAGATAGACATGTCTAGTTCAATAGGACAGACATGTCTAATTCAATAGGAAATACATGTCTAGTTCAGTAGGACAGACAGATAGACATGTCTAGTTCAGTAGGACAGACAGATAGACATGTCTAGTTCAGTAGGACAGACAGATAGACATGTCTAGTTCAGTAGGACAGACAGATAGACATGTCTAGTTCAGTAGGACAGACAGATAGACATGTCTAGTTCAGTAGGACAGACAGATAGACATGTCTAGTTCAGTAGGACAGACAGATAGAAATGTCTAGTTCAATAGGACAGACATGTCTAATTCAATAGGAAATACATGTCTAGTTCAGTAGGACAGACAGATAGACATGTCAAGTTCAGTAGTACAGACAGACAGACATGTCTAGTTCAGTAGGACAGACAGATAGACATGTCTAGTTCAGTAGGACAGACAGATAGACATGTCTAGTTCAGAAGGACAGACAGATAGACATGTCTACAGTGCCTTGCAAAAGTATTCACCCCGCTTGGCTTTTTTCCTATTTTGTTGCATTACAACCTGGAATTAAAATAGATTTTTGGGGGGGTTGTATCATTTGATTTACACAACATGCCTACCACTTTGAAGATGGAAAATATTTTTTATTGTGAAACAAACAAGAAATAAGACAAAAAAACAGAAAACTTGAGCATGCATAACTATTCATCCCCCCAAAGTCAATACTTTGTAGAGCCACCTTTTGCAGCAATTACAGCTGCAAGTCTCTTGGGATTTGTCTCTATAAGCTTGGCACATCTAGCCACTGGGATTTTTGCCCATTTGTCAAGGGAAAATTGCTCCAGCTCCTTCAAGTTGGATGGGTTCCTGCAGGTGTACAGCAATCTTTAAGTCATACCACATATTCTCAATTGGATTGAGGTCTGGGCTTTGACTAGGCCATTCCAAGACATTTAAATGTTTCCCCTTAAACCACTCAAGTGTTGCTTTAGCAGTATGCTTAGGGTCATTGTTCTGCTGGAAGGTGAACCTCCATCCCAGTCTCAAATCTCTGGAAGACTGAAACAGGTTTCCCTCAAGAAATTCCCTGTATTTAGTGCCATCCATCATTCCTTCAATTCTGACCAGTTTCCCCAGTCCCTGCCGATGAAAAACATTAAAGTGGTCCTATGGACAGATACTCCAATCTCCACTGTGGAGCTTTGCAGCTCCTTCAGGGTTATCTTTGGTCTCTTTGTTGTCTCTCTGTTTAATTTATCTTGGCCAGGTCTCAGTTGTAAATGATAACTTGTTCTCAACTAGCCTACCTGGTTAAATAAAGGTGCATTTTTTTATGGATTTGGATACTGCTTTAAAGCAAATATCTGCAGCGTTAGTAAAAATGTGGTCAATACATGTTGATGATTTAATTCCTGTGCTGTTTGTAACTACTCTGGTAGGTTGACTGACAACCTGATCCAGGTTGCAGGCACTGGTTACAATTTGAAGTTTTTCCCTCAGAACAGGGCAGCACGGCTGGCCCTTGGAAGTACACAGAGAGCTAATATTAATAATATGCATGTCAATCTCTCCTGGCTCAAAGTGGAGGAGAGATTGACTTCATCACTACTTGTACTTATGAGAGGTATTGACATGTTGAATACCTCTCATGCATACCCCACAAGACATGCCACAAGAGGTCTCTTCACAGTCCCGAAGTCCAGACTATGGGAGGCACACAGTACTACATAGAGCCATTGACTACATGGAACTCCACATCAAGTAACTGAAGCAAGCAGTAAAATTACATTTTAAAAACAGATAAAAAAAAACACATTATGGAACAGCGGGGACTGTGAAGCAACACAAACATTGGCACACACACACACACACACACACACACACACACGATAACATACGCACATTACATACTCATGGTTTAGTATTGTAGATATGTGGTAGTGGTGGAGTAGGGGCCTGTGGGCACACAGTGTGTTGTGAATTCTGTGAATGTATTGTAATGTTTTAAAATGGTATAAACTGCCTTAATTTTGCTGGACCCCAGGAAGTGTAGCTGCTGCTTTGGCAGCAGCTAATGTGGATCCATAATAAATACAAATACAAATACAAATCAAACTGCTCATATCTGATAACTACTGAACCAAAATGATGTATTGTCTGCCTAGTTGCTGTAACGTATAGTTTGATAACTGCTGAAGATTACATTTCTATATTTTGACCTCATAAATGTATCAATTTGACATTTGACGTTGGAAGGTGAAACTAAATCATATATACGTATTTGTCTGTAAATACTACATCATCATTCTCCATCAGCCAGTGTGCTTCAATAGGACAAAGTGGAAAGAGTCACTCTATGTGCTAGCATTTGGGATTATAGTGTAGTGTATGACGTTGCGTTGTATATTTAAGCAATAAGGCCCGAGGAGGTGTCGTATATGGCCAATAAACGACGGCTAATGGCTGTTCTTTTAGCACGACAGAACGCGAATTGCCTCGACACAGCGCTTAGCCGTGGTACATTGGCCATATACCACAAACCCCCAAGGTGCCTTATTGCTATTATAATCTGGTTACCAACGTAATTAGAGCAGTAAAAATAAATGTTTTGTCATACACGGTCTCATATACCACGGCTGTCAGCCAATCAGCATTCAGGGCTCAAACCACCCAGTTTATAAAACAACATATTCCACTCATTAGAAAGAGGAGGAAGGGAAGCGCTACTAAGGTACACAATAGTAAATGTTGGTAGACATTTTCCACTCATTATCTGAATTTCATTGATACACTGTAAGGTGATGAATTTCAAGCAGAGACAGGTAATACTGTATCAGTTGACAAGTCAGATAGAAAAGGTGATCCATGAGGCAGAAACGGCATCCAACACCATGCTACGTTTTTACAGTAGCCAACTGCTTGACAATACCCCTGTTTCTGAGTATTTATCCTACGTATGTACTATATAAGGATAATGAAACTGTAAGACACATTTTTCTCAACATGCTCACAATACAGGCAACTCTTAGTGTTGAGCCTGTATAGCCGTTCTGCCAATCTCTGCCTAGTTGCATAGGCTCTGGAAAAGGTGACTCTGCCGTCTTCGGCGACTCTCGGGGAACCTCGGGTCGCCTCGGGTTCTCTCGGAAACGGGGCCATCGGGGACTTCCGGGATGCTTCAGGGGCGAGGTGGAATCCTTGGACGGGCGAGCGAAATCTAATCTCCTCTCCCTCCGTCGTTCCTGTTGTCGCCCATCGATCCTGATGGTCAAGGCGATGAGGGAATCAAGATCCATCGGTGTGACAATCTGATGTACTGGTGACTAAACAAAATGTTCTCATGATATTTCACAAAAGACTTAGAAAATAACATATGGGGTATTACAAGTGTTATCAGCTTAGAGATTTGTACATAAAGATTTGAAAATATAACACTTAAATCTGAATAATGTGCCAAAAATGATTGAAAAAAAACTGTAATCAAACTTAAATTCCATCTTACATCTCCACAAACAGAGTTGCCTAAGGCGAGAGGAGGCTAGGTTATGCACAAGTGCACAAGGAAGTGAATTGCATTAGAAGTCCTTGAAGCCTTCAGAATAAGTCAAATATCTTTCAATTCCCACTTTCCCAAAATAAAACAGTTTTTGAATTGCATGGCAACTTTATTCCCTATAAAGTACACTACTTTTGACCAGAGCCCTATGGGCACCCCTATGGGCCCTGGTTAAAAGTAGCACACTAGAAAGGGTATAGGGTACCATTTGGAGCAAATATAGGGTGTGTGGAAAGCAACCTAAAAAATAACCTTGGGTTCCCAGAAGTCTTATTATGTAAGGTCCTTCTGCCATGTTGTTTTGATCCACAATAGGCAACACTTTGAGAGGCATCTCTCTGTGGATGGGGCTTTCATCTGTGAAGTCTTCTCCAGACACACACATAGATGAGAAATACACACACACACACACACACACACACACTGTGTGTGTTTTCAGTGAGTAGGCCGCCTTACCTTCAGGTTGGATGCCCTTTGTGCTGATTGTCGAGGGACAGCTGAGCAGCTCCATACTCAGGGCGTTCTGTTCTGTCTGTGTGTGTGTGTGTGTGTGTGTGTGTGTGTGTGTGTGTGTGTGTGTGTGTGTGTGTGTGTGTGTGTGTGTGTGTGTGTTGTAATTTGGTGTTTCTCTCTTGCAGCTGCTCTATGTTCTTTGTGGATCGCTCATCGAGGATCTGCAAGGGGGTAAAGGGGGCACAAATCAATTCCAAACTCCCAACAGCATAGCGGTACAGTTTCATTCCATTGAGTGTAGGTAGATGAGAGAAAGGCAGAGAAACAAAGTGCCTGTGTGTTTAAAATGTGTTTGATAAGCAGCAATGCAAATGTGTCAAAATATTAGTCACCAAGGACAAACACCAATTGAAAGCAACTTGCAAATGGCACTAAACACGAATAACTAATGCCAAAAAAGGAAAATGCGAAAAAAATGTTTTAAATAAATAAAATAAGATGTACTGTATTCACACTGATACAAGCCAAACCATAGCAATGGCTTGAGCATTTATCAACATCCAACTTGGCAGTGGAAACCAGGCACAACCAATGGACACCAAAGGCCAAGTTGGCACTCCCGAGCCAGTCTGTGCCCATGTGAACAGACTGGAGGATGGAGGGATGGGAGAGGAAGGGGAGAGGGGGTGAGAGAGAATGTGAAAGGAGAGAATAGGAGAGGAGGGGAAAGGACGTGGACAGAGAGAGAGAGAGAGAGAGAGAGAGAGAGAGAGAGAGAGAGAGAGAGAGAGAGAGAGAGAGAGAGAAAGAGAGAGAGAGAGAGAGAGAGAGAGAGAGACAGCCCTGGTCGTGGTGGCCTCACCTGCTGCTTCCTCTCTGCTTCTGTTTCCTCTCTGCTGCTGCTTCCTCTCTGCTTATGTTTCCTCTCTGCTGCTGCTCCCTCTCTGTTGCCTGTTGCTCCAGCCTCTGCTGCAGCTCCCTCTCTGCTGCCTGCTGCTCCAGCCTCTGCTGCTTCCTCTCTTCTGCAATAGTTGGTTCTGCATGTTTGGCTCTGTAGCCTACGGATGACTGCTTGGTGCCCAGGTAGTTCCATGTGCAAACGGCTGCTTCACCTCCTTCTGCTCTGTCTCCTTCCACCGCATCTTAGACAGACCTAGGTGTTCTGCTGGAGCTGTGGGTGGATGGACACAAGATGAAAACAGGATCTTTTTTTTTTTAAGTAGACAATGTTGCATAGCAAGTATTCTGGCAAGCAGGCAATGAAGTGCACTGTATGCTAAGGCCCTGATCTATTTAGAGATGTGAAGAGGTCTGTCTACTGTACCACAAACCAAGCATTACAGGTTTGAAGTTGCAACAGAAGGCATGAGTCCTTCATTTATCAACCATTACAGGGCCAGGATCCAGATAACTGTCCAGGTTTCTGTTCAAGATGTAATTGTATTATATATTTGATTTGCTGACCTCAGTTGGTTCAGCTGAGAACAAACAGCCCTATGCTTTAGCCTTATCTCATTATCCTTGGTAGTAAAATCATGCACACAGCACTATTATGTGCCTGGCATACCTAAGCCTAAGAAGATCTGCATAAACCAGTGCATTAAAATAAGGTGCTCTTGTTTATCTAAACTTGTTAAGTTGCCAACTTAAAGGGCAATTCTGCCACTTTTCAACCTCATCTCCATCATCTCCATCACCACCCAGTGTCTACCAGTGGTGTAAAGTAATGAAGTAAAAATACTTTAAGGCACTACTTAAGTAGTTTTTGGGGGTATCTGTACTTTCTTTACTACTTATATTTTTGACAACTTTTACTTTTACTTCACTACATTTCCAAAGAAAATATGTACTTTCGACTCCCATACATTTTCCCTGACACCAAAAAGTACTTGTTACACGTTGAATGCTCAGGCAGGACAGCAATATGGTCAAATCTACTGGGTGACTTTCACTTTACCTTGAGTCATTTTACTTTTACTGAAGTATGACAACTGAGTACTTTTTCCACCACTGGTGTCTACATATTGGAAAACACCACGTTTCTATAATCTGTGGTTAAAAAGATAAGAAGAAAAATGCTTCTCTGTGACATCACAAGGAAAGATTCAAAGTTTTTTTTAAAACAGTGATTTTCAAAACATGCAACAATTTCCCAGCCCAACGGAGTGCATTATTTTCTTGCTCCTCACATCACCGCGAATCTCAAAGTGTTTGAAAATAACTGTTTTCAAATTATGTAAGTGGTTGTATTGAGTGTCTGAGATATGTTTGTTTTTTTCCCAATTTCAATAACATTGCCCAACTCCCCAATGGACTCAGGAGAGTCGAGTTACGTGTCCTCCGAAACATGACCGCCAAACAGCGCTCCTTAAAACCTCTTGACGTTACCCTAGGATAGGGGGCGCCACAGCGCATTTTGGAAAAAAATCGTTCCCATTTTCAACGGCCTACTAATCAAAGTCAGAAGCTAGGACATGCATATACTTATTTTATATGGATAGAAAACACCCTAAATTTTCTAAAACTGTTTGAATGGTGTCTGTGAGTATAACAGAACTCGTATGGCAGTCAAAACCCCGAGACCGATTGAACCAGGAAGTGGAAATCTGAATTGTCGACTCGACTTCACAGCCTTACCTATAATTCACAACGTGAAAAAATGAAAATTGAGCACTTTCCAGTGCTTCCACTAGATGTCCCCAGTCTTTACAAAGTGTTTTGAGGGTTCTACGGTGGAAACTCAGTGAAAGAGACGATGTGGCAATTGGTCACAGTCGGAGGGCCATGAGCATTGTGACGTTGGCGGCCGTGTCTGCCCCCACCTTTGGAAGTTTTTTGAAACACAATGAAATCGTCCCACTCGAATCTGATTGGTTCTCTTGTTGAAACAGGCCCTGACGATTACTTGATACAACGTTTGACATGTTTGAACGACCCTAACTTACCGTAAACAGTCATTTTGCGTTAGACAGCTGCCGCCCACGGATCGACATTTGATTACAGCCTTAGGACGCGCTAACAAGAGGAAGCTAATGGAACATAAAGCATGGACTTTTTCGACCGAAAATACATTTGTCATGGACCTGGGACATCGGGAAGTGATTTCTGATGAAGACAACTAAAGGTGAGGGATTATTGGCGATATTATACAATATAAGATGTTACGTGCTATTGTTCACAGGTGGCGCCGAGCTAGGTTTTCGAGCTCAATTTCTGGGTATCGCATCCCATTTGATCTCAAAGTGTGATTACCCTGTAAAGTTAATTTAAAATCTGTTTTGACTGGTGTTTTCAAGAGATATTCATCTATAAATCTTAGATTGACAATATGTATAAAAAAAATCGTTTTCGAATAGTTATTTATAAAATTGTAGCACAGTTTCCCGGGACGCATTTTATGGGAAAATGTTAGTCAACCTCAGGTGCCGATGTAAAATGCTGTTTTTATATAGAAATATGACCTTTATTGAACAAAAGATTGCATGCTGTGTGTAACATGATGTCCTAGGTGTGTCATCTGATGAAGTTTGTAAAAGGTTAGTGCTGCATTTAGCTGTTTTTTGTTTATATGTGATGGGTGTGCTTGCTCGGAAAATTCATATGATGCAACTTTTACCATGTACTCCTCTAACATAATCTAATATTGTGCTTTTCCTGTAAAACCTTTTTGAAATCGGACAACGAGGGTCGATTCAAGAGAGGTGTATCTATAAAACGATATGAGACAGCCCTATATTTGAAAAAAAAAAAATATTGAATTTCGTTATGCTAATGTCGCTAGGAGTTTTCGCTGGAAAATGATCCCGCTAACGGGATGATAGGCTGAAGAAGTATTAACACTCGATAGAGCACAATGAGCCAAGTAAAGCCCCACCCTGGCCAAACCCTCCCCTAACCCAGACAACACTGAGCCAATTGTGCACCACCCTATGGGACCCCCGGTCACAGCCGGTTGTGACAGTCTGGGATCGAACCTGGGTCTCAAATTAGGCCCAGATATGTTTTTTTCTCTCTCGCCTTAATATAAAATACATATATTATGTTTTTAACCTCACTTTTGTAATACCTTATCATTCAATATATCTGTCTTTTCTTAATGTGTCATGCCCTAAATATACATAATACGCCAGATATTCATTGTGAAGCATCAACCATCTTTCAAGTAAAGCTTTAACCATTTTCCATGTATAGTCTTTTTCATTTCCTAGAAGGAATTCAAGAAAAATGTTCCCAAGCTTGCTGGTGATGGCCATATAAATAAGGGCAATCAGGGTTCGCTACATAATTAATATGATTCTCTTCTCTGCTCAAAATTAGCCTACTGAATAATGCAAGTTAGTGCTCTCATACCTCAACACTAATGACAACCTGCACCACAACCATGACAATTAAGCTGTACTACACATCAGCGACTACTTTTTTCGCAATGTAGACTTTGGTTAAAAGTGAAAAGTTGGTCATATGATTGTCTTCCTGGGGCAACATTAGCTCGGTAGTGACTGGCAGAGTTGGTGCTCTTTGCCGGCGGGCAGGGCGGTGTGTTCATTAATTATTGGAAGAACAGCCTTTACGCACAAACCGAGGAAATATTTTCCACGGGCCCCAATAAAATAATAAATCAATAGGCTACATGACCTAAATGTCAATGGCTTAACTTTTACTAATTGTAATGGTCCGCTTGCGCTGTGATGTCAGTCTATATTTAGATGTAATTGTTTTTACACTAGATGGCAGTTTTACACAATTCATGGCTTGGTGATATATATAGCATCTCCATCTCCATGTTTTCTCATCTGAATGATTCATTCCTGCGATATTTGTTTGCATGTTGTCATTTTTCATAAATCATTTACTTTACTCAAATTCCATTCAGTGGGGACGTGGTGAGTGTTCCTATTCCCATATGTTAACAAAGAAAGATGTTTTTGCCTTTGCAAGTTTGTATTTCTATTTTTCATAAATCATTTACTTTTGTATAACTCATAAATGTAGGTGACGGTTGTAGGCCTACAGAGAAAATACTGTCCAAATCTAGGAAATAGATGCTTCACTTCCAACTGCACTCTCCGGTGTTCTAAGCACGCGCAGCACACCTGCGCTGCCGCTTGTCCCACTTTTAAAACGGTGTATTTGGTCTTTGGATGACGTGTCCGCAACAAAAGAAGCTCTACTCTTTTGTCAAAGGCAAAAGTGTAGCATGTACCCCCTTCTACACAACATGGCAGCTTCTTTAGAAATTCAACTAAATTTCACTAAAACCACTGGAGCTCAAGCGCACATCAGGACAGTGAACATAAATCCGACATGGGTAATAACGTCGCGGCATCTCAACGTTGCATCAGAAAAGATTTCAAAGACTTCCGAGCTCTCAGAGAGGTCAGTAACTATTGAGAAATGTTATATTCAGTTTTATATTTTTTTATTTACCACTTTATAGCAAACAAATTAGATCTAATATAATGTTTTACTGTGAACACACATACAAGTGGTTCTAACGTGAGCATCCTCCATTACCAATGGAAAAGTAGGCCTGTAGTCTAGGCAACACGAACACAAAAATTGCCTGAATGCATTTGGAAATCAGGAATGGGCAGGGATTATTCTGAATGGATGGATTTATTTGAATCCATATTCCCGTAGATAATCCCTGCATGCCATTCCAGTCCAGTGTGAATAGTGGTGTGGTGCTGAAGAACAGCGCCTGTAGCAGATCGCTACAGGTTATCTGTCAAACTCAACCCTCAATGGGTGTATTAAACATTAAACTCGCATGGTCTGAGGGTTTTAGCAAAATCATTAGGCTGTAATCACAATAGACTCCACAATTCACTCTATTCATTATATACAAATAGGCCAACTTTTACTTTAACTCTGCGTAATGTAGGTTTATGAAATGCATTATTTGAATGAGGATTCTATTATACTCGTTGCTGTTGCTGTAGCCCATGGGAGACAATAGCAATTATTGTAAGGGTGGGCATTCAATCCTTGGTGCATCATGTTTCATGTATTCTGTGTTCCAGTGTGGTTAATAATTATTATTGTGCCAACAGCAACGTTTTTAATAAATGCAACTGGTCAATAGATTATAGTAATTATATTGAAATTAATGGGTGATAATAAAAGTTGATTTGCTACCAGGATTAATGTTATTACAATTACAAGAAAAGGAATAACCCACTCAAAAACTATATTATTCATTTATTTGTTGTATTTGTCCACTGTTGATACAGTACACATTGTTTTGCATGTCAGCAATCAAGTTTTCAAGATATAGGACTTTAAAATGCTAATTGTAACTTTCCACATGATCATGATGATGCAAAATTATGATGTAGCCGGTTACAATAAGCTTTTTGAAAGTCTTATATCTTGAACACTTGACTGCTGACATGCAAAACATTTTATTCCGTTAAGTGCACACTTGAAAATGCATTTCCAATACAATTATCCCATAGATAAAAGCAGTGATGTAAAGTACTTAAGTAAAAATACCTTAAAGTACTACGTCTGAGTGTTGGAGTGTGCCCCTGGCTTTCCGTAAATAAAAAAACAAGAAAATCGTGTGGTCTGGTCTGCTTAATATAAGGAATTTTAAATGATTTATACTTTTAATTTTACTTTTGACACTTAAGTATATTATAGCAATTACATTTACTTTTGATACTTAAGTATATTTTAAACCAAATGCTTTTTGACTTTTACTCACTGGATAAAAGGACAGGGAAATATTACACTAATGGAGAATACATAGTCTGTAGGGGTCTATTGTGTTTGTGAGTGCCAGTTGTATTTAAAAATACATATTTTCGCACTTTCTCACTTGACACATTTACAAATGAAGACAGAGTTCCTTTTTTATCGGAAACACGATGAGAGACGTCAAGGCCACACAATCGAGTGGCTAATATCACACACACGGCTAATATCACACACTGTGGGGCATAACCTTACTGTGGGAATAATTGAGTGGATACAGCAGCGAGACATTCAGAGCTGTGTGTGTGTGTGTGTGTGTGTGTGTGTGTGTGTGTGTGTGTGTGTGTGTGTGTTGAAGTAGCTCTCAAGGGTAGTCTGCACTAGATCATAAAAGCCAACGACAAATGGTTGTGGTTGTTTATTAAGCACAGCAAAATGAGTATAGACTATCAGTGGTGGTTCAGCTATACATTAATCCATTTGTTAACCATCTGGTTCTGTCACAAATCAAAGCAACATAATTGTCTCAACACACACACGCACACAGAGAGAGACAGAGAAAGAGAGACAGACAGACACACACGCTGTTCATCTAGTGTGTAATACTGTAATGTGATGAAAGCCAGTCTGTTTCCACAGCCCCCTCTTTAACCCACTACTATACCACATTTGTATTAGGCAGGCAGCTGAGCTGAGAGAGTGGACAATTCAAAATGGGACTGCAACCAAATTGATAATCGCGTGTGTGTGTGTGTGTGTGTGTGTGTGTGTGTGTGTGTGTGTGTGTGTGTGTGTGTGTGTGTGTGTGCGCATTCGTATGTATGTGCGTGTGTCTAACACCAGAAACATACAGTGATTGCCTCTTGTATATCCGAAGGACAAACTCTTTTTTTTAAATCTGAGCAACCAGTATTTGTATTAGCCTGGTCCCAGATCTGTTGTTCTGTATACAGACAAATTATGGCCATTGAGCACAAACAGCACAAACAGATCTGGGACCAAGCTACATTTGTACTGGACACAGAACAGAAGGCAGGAGGAACACGAGAGAGGGTCCCGTTATGCTTTCAGCCACGTCTCCTTGACGACCAGGCTTAACATGAAAACGGTTCCCATGGCGATGGTTGCTAAGTGTGATCAGCGGGAGGTAATAATAGATCTGGAGGTGGAAAGAGAGATCTGTGTTAGTCAGACCAGCCATATTGGAAATGAAAGACAGATGTACGTTTCCAATATGGCTTTGTGTCAGAATGCATTTACTATCATTATCTTCTGAATCACCTGTGATTTGCATATAGGCCCATGCTGGTAAATGCTGATTGGGCAGTAAAGGATGACACACACACACACACGCACGCACGCACGCACGCACGCACACGCACACGCACACGCACACGCACTAAGAACTCGATTCAACCACTTGATTTATGTAATTTCACTAGGGGAAATGGGTTGGTGGGGCTATATGGAATAGCAGTATGGTTTAGTGTATAGCCTATGCTCTATAAAAGGGGTGGGCAACTACTGTACATTCAGCCGTGGGCCGTATTTGTCGGATCCGATGCTGGGGGGGCCGAAACATAACAATAACTTGTACACTCCAAATTGACCACAACTAAGCACAAAAATAAATTGTATTTGAAAATAGTAATCATTTTGTACCTTGATTACATTGAGCTACAATCAGTTATCTCTTTTTATTATTTGTGTCAATATTTTGGAACAGAATTCCTAAATTAAACACATTTTTGTTGAATTCGTAATGATTTCACAGTAAAAAAAAAAAACATACAAAAAAATATAATAATTGGGAAAGGGGCAAATGTCACGTCCTGACCATAGTAAGATGTGATTTTCTATGGTAGAGTAGGTCAGGGCGTGACAGGGGTGTTTTGTGTTTTTCTATGTTTTCTATTTCTAGGTTTAAGTTCTAGTTTTTCTATTTCTATGTTGTTTTTTGGGTTGATCTCCAATTGGAGGCAGCTGGTCCTCGTTACCTCTGATTGGAGATCATATTTAAGTAGGGGTTTTTCTTCCTGGGTTTTGTGGGTGATTATATTTTGAGTAGTGTTTGTTTCTCTCTGCGTCACGGTTTGTTTTGTAAATTCAGTTATGTTTTGCAAAGAATCACAGATTTTATAAAATGTGGAACTACAACCACGCTGCACTTTGGTCCGATCCTTTCGACAGCCGTGACAGCAAAACACATCGCTGCCTGCTTCCGACCCCTGCTGGATGCTCAAGTCTAGTTTAGTCTATGCTGACTCAGAGAGATAGAGATCTGTGGGTGGGTGGGTGCAGAGCCAGCGTGGTGAGTGGGCCTTAGGGGACCTGGCCCACCCTATGGTACCTCCTTGCCCGCCCAAATAAAATATTGACATTTTGATCATTTATTCCCCATTACCTATGTCACCAGTAGTCCTAGTAAATGTACTGTTAATTCCCTTAATTTGGTTACATTAACTTCTGTTCATGCATGTATTAATTACAGTCATTTACATTCTCATTCTTGATGGAAATATTGTTTGTGGAGTTCACAACCTGCTACACTTCATTTACAGGTAATATGACAATATTGACAAAACTTGTAAATGATGTTGATGAGCAATGAGCATGTGTCTGGTTTCTCTCTCCTGGTAATGTTGAGGGAGCATGCGTGCCTGAGCACGCGTAGAAGTAACCTGGCCTGCTGCTCGCAAATGTAGGAAAGTGCGCATTTGAGGATGTCTGATTTGAATCTGATTGTTTTAACTCACCACATCCACCATTAATAAGCTGAGCTTCCCAGTCATTTTTTTCTGCACCTCACATAGTAAGTCAACAAAGTCAGTTTTTTTTAACATCCATTGCTGTAACGATATGCACTGAGAGTCAGGAAGCAAGTTCAGGGAGTGAGTGTTTTAATAAAATAAACGGAACATAATCCAAAACAAGAAACACTAACCGCACACAGACGAGAAACAGAAACAATGACGACTGAGGAAGAAACCAAAGGGAGTGACATATAAAGGGCAGATTATCAAGGAGGTGATGGAGTCCAGGTGAGTGTCATTATGTGCAGATGCGCGTAACGCTGGTGACAGGTGTGCACCATAACGAGCAGGCTGGTGACCTAGAGGCCGGAGAGGGAGCCACGTGACAATTGCGAATGGTAATAGTTCCTCACAGTAGTTGTGAAAGAACAAGTATCATGATGATCCCATATATCCAGTGGAAACATAAAATACCTGAACACTTTAACCTTGTGCAAAAACAGCTGTCTGTCCCAAGCATACTGGTGCATGAATCTCTGAGGTGCCCAGAATAGACTAGTTGATACATTGTTGCAAGTCCGCTAGCAACAGCTTCAGGCTGGAAGCAGTTGATTTATTTCATACAATGTTGCACTTCACTAGCAGATAGCTCAAGTCAAGACAGATAGAAAGGGAGGTGGACAGGCTGAGCAGAGAGGTGAATGCCACTGAAATAACCTGAATTTTCATCAGGTTATTTTCTATTGTTTTCTATTTGTTGGCTTTAGGCCTATGTATTTTACTTAGTTGACTATGGAAGTTATAGGCCTAGGCTACTGGCCCATAGGCAGTGATGTGGTGCTATGTTTTAAGGTAAGGGAGAACAATTTAAATTGTAGGCTATCGAATAGCCTAACATTATAGAACAGGTCTCTCCAACCCTGTTCCTGGAGAGCTACCCTCCTGTAGGTTTTCACTCCAACGCCAGTTGTAACTAACATGATTCATCTTATAAACCAGCAAATTATTAGAATCAGTTGGGCTAGATTAGGGTTGGAATGAAAACCAACAGGATGGTAGCTCTCTAGGAAAAGGGTTGGAGTGCTCTGTTATAGAATACAGTGGCTTTTTTCCTATTTTGTTGCCTTACAACCTGGAATTAAAATACATTTTGGGGGGGTTTGTATCAATATTTTTTATTGTGAAACAAACAAGAAATAAGACAAAAAAACTTAAACTTGAGCATGCATAACTATTCATCCCCCCAAAGTCAATACTTTGTAGAGCCACCTTTTGCAGCAATTACAGCTGCAAGTCTCTTGGGATTTGTCTCTATAAGCTTGGCACATCTAGCCACTGGGATTTTTGCCCATTCTTCAAGGCAAAACTGTTCCAGCTCCTTCAAATTGGATGGGTTCCTGCTGGTGTACAGCAATCTTTAAGTCATACCACAGACTCTCAATTGGATTGAGGTCTGGGCTTTGACTAGGCCATTCCAAGACATTTAAATGTTTCCCCTTAAACCACTCGAGTGTTGCTTTAGCAGTATGCTTAGGGTCATTGTCCTGCTGGAAGGTGAACCTCCATCCCAGTCTCAAATCTCTGGAAGACTGAAACAGGTTTCCCTCAAGAATTTCCCTGTATTGAGCGCCATCCATCATTCCTTCAATTCTGACCAGTTTCCCAGTCCCTGCCGATGAAAAACTTCCCCACAGTATGATGCTGCCACCACCATGCTTCACTGTGGGGATGGTGTTCTCAGGGTGATGAGAGGTGTAGGGTTTGTGCCAGATGTAGCGTTTTCCTTGATGGCCAAAAAGCTCAATTTTAGTCTCATCTGACCAGAGTACCTTCTTCCATATGTTTGGGGAGTCAGAGAAAGATAGACGTCCTTCATTTCAAAATAGGCCATCATTACTGTCAATCGTGAATGATACTTCTTCATGTTTTACCGATGAAATTCCATCTACATGCCAATCATTTGGTTGATTTCAATCGGTTTCATGGTAGTAGCCTAAGCATGCCAATCATTTGGTTGATTTCAATCAGTTTCATGGGAGTAGCCTATGCATCTTCTTCAATTCCTTTTTCATGAGCAAATTAGAGCAGATGGTGTTAATAACCTCTTACATCTAGGGGGCAGTAATTTCACGGCTGGATAAAAAACGTACCCGATTTAATCTGATTATTAGTCCTGCCCAGAAACTGGAATATGCATATAATTATTAGCTTTGGAGAGAAAACACTCCAAAGTTTCTGAAACTGTTTGAATGGTGTCTGTGAGTATAACAGAACTCCTATGGCAGGCAAAAACCTGAGATGCTTCTGTTCAGGAAGTACCCTGTCTGAACATTTCTTGCCCTTCTTGAATCTCTCTATCGTTTACAAAGGATCTCTGCTCTTACGTGACACTTCTCACGTCAACAATGGAGTCTCACAGCCCGGGAAAAACAGGAATGATGTCATTCAAAGCCCTGGCTGAAGCACACGAGAGCAAATGCTGAGTGGTCAGTCAATGGACTAAGCCTTAGGCGCGTGACACGCCCCGCCCCCGGCTTTTGGTTTTTTCCTCAGTTTACAGACAGGCAGATTCCCGGTCGGAATATTATCGCTTCTCTACGAGATAAATTGCATAAATATTGGTTTTAAACAGCGGTTGACATGCTTCGAAGTACGGTAATGGAATATTTCGAAATTTTTTGTCATATTTTGCGTCATGCTCGTGGCCGAGATTTAGCGTTGGGATAGTGTCTAGAACGCACGAACAAAACGTCGCTGTTTGGATATAACGATGGATTATTTGGGACCAAACCTACATTTGTTATTGAAGTAGAAGTCCTGGCAGTGTATTCTGATGAAGAACAAGCAAGGTAAGAACATTTTTCTTATAGGAAATGTGATTTTGGTGAAGGCTACACTGGGTGGGTGTCTAAATAGCTAGCCCTGTAACGCCGGGCTATGTACTTACATTATTGCAAAATGTGCTTCATCCGAAAAGCTATTTTAAAATCGGACATATCGAGTGCATAGAGGAGTTCTGTATCTATAATTCTTAAAATAATTGTTATGCTTTTTGTGAACGTTTATCGTGAGTAATTTAGTAAAATCACCGGAAGTGTTCGGTGGGAATGCTAGTTCTGAACGTCACATGCTAATGTAAAAAGCTGGTTTTTGATATAAATATGAACTTGATTGAACAGACATGCATGTATTGTATAACACAATGTCCTAGGTGTGTCATCTGATGAAGATCATCAAAGGTTAGTGCTGCATTTAGATATGGTTTGGGTTTATGTGACATGATATGCTAGCTTGAAAAATGGCTGTGTGATTATTCCTGGCTGGGTACTCTGCTGACATAATCTAATGTTTTGCTTTCGCTGTAAAGCCTTTTTGAAATCGGACAGTTTGGTTAGATAAAGGAGAGTCTTGTCTTTAAATAGCTGTAACATAGTCATATGTTTGAAAAGTGTAAGTTTTCGGATTTAGAGGAGTTTGAATTTCGCGCCCCGCCCATCATTGGATATTGGAGCAGACGTTCCGCTAGCGGAACGTGTAGATGTAAGAGGTTTTAACAAACTATGAGTACATTTATTTAATTTTTTAAATCAAAGCATAGGCCTACATTCTCCCTAGTGGTGATTTTTTTTTTTTACTGTTCATCTTCTGCTAACCATCCTAAAATCTCATTCTCATTAGGAGGTGTTTTTGATGTAACAGTAACGTTATAGGCCTACTATGCTATGCTATTATATTCTGTTCTGTTATGTAAAATACTAAATACTCATTACGTAATCTCTCATGGACAGATTCTCGAGAACATGAAATGGCAAGAATCTGTCAAGGCTCAAGTAGATTACCAGCAGCAGTCGTTCCTGGTTTGAGGTTTTTGTCATTGATTATTTGGACAAATCAGGATTGGGCAAAGGCGAGTCTTAAACTGGCGTGATGATTTTCAAGCCCGTGTGTGGATGATACACTTTTTCCACTAGATTCCACAGCAATAAAGTCAAAATTGCCTATATCGTAAAAATGTATAGCTATTTGGCCATGATGAAATGGGTGAAATTAGCGGAAGGGAGTTTTCGTTTGCAAGGGAGAAAACTTAAATTCCTTCCTTTGCACAAAGGTAATCACAATTGTTAACGGCATTCTCCCAGAAGTAAAACAGGAAATAACCCAATCATTTTACTTCTAGGTCACCAAGATTCATCTTTATGTAATCCTGAGAGACATTGATTCAGCTTTGATCTAATTTTACTAAACGAGCCTCATTGTGAGAATTTTCTATTTGTAATAATAATAATAGTAATAAGTGATGAATGTGGTCTATTAGGCGTGGGCAACAGATTTTGCTGATTGTTATTTTAAACAATTGGAGTGTCCCTTCGTGGCTCTAAAAGGACAGCGCCAGGTTCGCACAATGATGTTAAAGAAGTTTATCCAACTTATGGTGCTGAAGGATAGCTGAATGTTAGCTCTGCCATTTAGCCAGTTGGGCTCCTGAGTGGCGCAGCGGTCTAAGGCACTGCATCTCAGTGCTAGAGGCGTCACTACAGACCCAGGTTTGATTCCAGATTGTATCACAACCAGCTGTGATTGTGAGTCTCATAGGGCGGTGCATAATTGACCCAGGGTTATCCGGGTTTGACTGGGGTAGGCCATCAATGTAAATAAGAATTTGTTCTTAACTGACTTGCCTGGTTAAATAAATACAAGTTCATGAAAAAACTCTAATTTGCAGTATAGCCTAATAGGCCTATGACTACATGGTATAGCTATTTCTAGTCTATATCCTAATGTAAGTACATTTTGGCTTGTTATCATTGCACTATTTGCGAGGAGAGCTTTAGTTGCGAGTAGAACTTTCATTGTGTTTTGAGCGTACACTACGCTGTATCATAAATAAATGTTGATTTGATTAGCTTGAACACATGGTTACAATATACTCTATTGCAGAATAAAATAAAAGAGAGGTGAACTACTGTATCAATTCATTGAATTTATTTACGTAGAGTAAATCATCTAATCAATTGACTAAGTAGTGAACATACTGTAAGTCATTACTATATACAATTTCAGAATATTTGTAAAATGTTGTGTGGTGTATTCATGCATCTCAATAAACTATAACTTAAATACATTATTACCTCCAATTCACATTTCTAATTTCCAACCCTGACATACAAAGCTAGAACGTGTCCTGCATCTCAACTAATAGCCAATGGTAGGATAAATTGTAAGCTAACCCAAACTTGAAACTCACGCGCCGCCTAAAGTCTTAATAACACCCCTAAAATAATGTGTGCACGCACAAGCACACCTATGAGGTCCCGTGAAAAAAAATCCCCCCTATGGAAAACAAATGCCCGTTCAACTGATTCATTCTGACGATGACCCTGGGTAGGTTGATGTACCCAGACAGATGTCTCTAAGCTAACAGACCCCCGAGGTTGACCATGCTCTCTTCACCTCAGGCTCAGAGCCTCTGGGAATAGCAGAGAACACTCTAGGAATGTGTGAAAGTGTGGCACAAAGGAACTGTGACAGGGAGAAGAGGAGAGACTTCCTCGGGGAGACTATCTGTTTTTGTATAAACACACACACACACACACACACAGCAGCTTGGACAGGTCAGGTCAGGTACAAGTTGTAGACTGATCCCTCTGGGGAAACAACACTATACTTCCAGTCCACTTCTCCTTGTCTGCATTCCAAATGGCACCCTATTCCCTTTATGCTGTATTACTTTTCAACAGAGCCCATAGAACTCTGGTCACAAGTAGTGCACTACATAGGGAATAGGGTGCCTTTTGAAAGGAGAAGAATGTTTTTATCTGGGGGAAAAGTAATGTCTGTTTTAGATAGAATGGTGTATGTCTTAATAAGTAATAATATCTCAGCTAGGAGACATGCATTAGACACTTTTAGGTGGATTGGGAAAGCATTAGAGAGTAGTGCCTGTCAGGATGAGTAAAATATGTAGGCATATTCATTTCACTTAATAGCTGAAGGCAGGTTGCTGAAAGAGCTTTCTCCTTCATTAAGCTGAGCAGGTGTTGGGTGATGTCCAGTTGTTCAGTAGGACAAACAGGTGTCACTAGTAGGACAGCAGCAGTCAACACCACTAGCAAAGCCAATACTTAGAACCCCTCCATATGCGTATAGTCTATATGCTATTTTACACTCATATATATATACACTATAGGGTCAATTAGGTTTATGTTGACCTTTAAATTGCTGCCGTACTCTTCTGTTATAGTGCTTTCCATTGAGTTGTATCCAAGACGGTTTAGTGATACCACCAGAGAAAATGAAAGGTGGGTAGGCAGCTCCTGTCTGAATGAGTGTACATCATCACCCTTTCATTACAGCTAATTGACAGGGGCTCGGCCCTTTATCCTAGATGTTATTACTGCTGCTGGGGCACTGGAGGGGCATGGCTGTTATTGTACCGACACACACACACACACACAAACACACACACACACACACACACACACACACACACACACACACACACACACACACACACACACACACACACACACACACATGCACACACACCCACACACACACACAGTGCATGCTGTTCTACTCAACTGTTCATTGTAATGTTTATAGACTCAGGGCATACTTGGTCAAGTTCCATTTTATTCATGAATTAATCAAAACATAACCTTTCTAGTCTTTGGAGAGTACTCATTTAATAGAACATTGTTATTTATGATTACTGTGCCTTGAGCAATCGGTGAGACACAGACCTATTACAGTTTTTTACGATTGCTTACACACTAAAATGTAACTTTTCCCACAATTAGCTAAACCTTACACTCAAGGAGCAAAACACAAGGCTAGATTTGCACAACTGTAAGCACATTGTCAGCTTCACACTATTTGCAAAACATTACACACATTGTGATTTGCAAAACACTAAACACACTTGTATACATCAGACACAGAAGTATATCATGATGTCACTTCCTTGCAATTCCAAAGCACTGACTGTCAAATTACCACACCTATGAGCCAATCTGTTAAACACAGCCATCAGGTGCACAAACACATGATTGCTAAATTGTAGACACACCAATCAGGTTTAAGCACTATAAAAATGCAGCAGGTAGGTTCACCTGCCTTCAACCAAAATGGAAGGAGTCAGAAGAAGAGTGAGGGTGAGAGGAGGAGTACACAGAGGAGGAGAAGGAGGTAGAGGAAGACGCAGAGGCCGAGCCAGAGGTCGAGGAAGACCTGAAGCAGGAGGAGAACGTGTACAAAGAAGAAGAGGACCAAACTTATCAAATGACATTCGTGCAACACTAGTGGACCATGTGGTGAACCACGGATTGACGCTGAGGGAAGCTGGACTGAGAGTTCAGCCAAATCTTAGCAGATATACAGTGGCATCTGTCATAAGGACTTTTCGACAGGAAAACAGGTAAAAGAAGATCTGTCTACAGTTACAGTAATCAGCCGCTTATTGTATGCACCATATCAGCACTTGTGATACCCCTTCCTGTGACATTGTACAGTAAGTTACATGTATTATTCTCTACATAGGATTGAGGGTCGGGAATGACAAGGAGGAAGGGGGCCCATATTCACGCAAGAACAAGAGAGAGAGATAATAAGCATGGTTTTGGCCAATAATGCTATCAGGCTCAGAGAACTACAAGCCAACATTATCGGTGACCATGCCATTTTCAATAATGTCCATCAGGTCTCTCAGTCAACACTGGCACGCATCCTGAAAAGACATCAGGTTCAAATGAAACAACTTTATCGAGTGCCTTTTGAGCGGAATTCAGAGAGGGTCAAACGGCTGCGGCATGAGTATGTGGAGGTTTGTATTGTTCACTTTAGCACTGTGATGTTGCATACCGCACACATGACTTTTTTACATTGACTGTATACTAGACCTATCCTGAACTACACAATCTTGTCTTTCACTGTATTTCAGGGAGTTTTGCAGATGGATGCTGAGGAAATCCTGCATGAATTCATATATATTGATGAGGCAGGGTTCAACCTCACAAAAGCAAGAAGGAGAGGCAGAAATATCATTGGCCACAGGGCTATAATCAATGTCCCAGGGCAACGTGGGGGTAACATCACCCTTTGCGCTGCCATTTCACAGCATGGGGTTCTCCTCCGTCATGCCAAAATGGGCCCTTACAACACACCTCACATTCTCGCATTTTTGGACCGATTGCACCACACCGTCACAGCAGGTAATGAAATGCACCAGATGCAATACACTGTCATCTGGGACAATGTGTCATTCCACCGCTCTGCTTTGGTCCAGAACTGGTTTCAACACCATCCACAGTTGACAGTACTATACCTTCCACCATACTCTCTGTTTCTAAACCCTATGGAAGAGTTTTTCTCTGCATGGCGGTGGAAGGTTTACGATCTCCAGACCCAGGCTCAGGTACCCCTCATTCAGGCCATGGAGGAAGCCTGTGACCAAGTCCACGCCGCAGCTATGCAAGGATGGATTCCACATTCAAGACGGTTCTTCCCGCGTTGTCTTGCTAATGAGGATATTGCTTGTGATGTTGATGAAATTCTCTGGCCAGATCCAGCTAGGCGAAGAGATAATGTATAGTATGTTTACTGTAGTATTTTCTGTACAATATTGTCCGTTTTTTTCAGATTATTTTTTGTTTGTTGTTGTTGTTATTTACTGTAATTGTAACCTGTACTGGATACAGTATTTTATGTTTGTCTGTTGTTTGCTGAGCTAACAGTGTTATGCACACTACTGTAGTAGCATGAAAACTGGGACATGTTTTGTTGTGATTCTCCATGTTGACATGTTGACTGATTTGGGTATATGGAGAGAAATAAATGATATTTTCCTCAGTCTGCATCATTGGTCTTGTGTAGTATTTGTATAGTTGCACTTTCTCTGTGTACTTCATTTACAGTACTCTAATCACTGACAATTAGACTTGCTAAAAGTGTTTTAGGTTAGCAAAGCAGTGTGTAACTGGTTCAAAAAGATTGAAGTCATATGAAATGTGTGTTTCGTATGGTAACAAAATATTGTTTTTATGGAGCCGTGTATAGTTTTGCCAAAAATGTTCCATTTTCCAAATGATCTGAAGTGTTGTGCTACTTTGGTGTAGGGTTGTGCTAATTGTGTGTAGAGTTTTGACAAACCGGGCACCTGTTTTCAGAATTGTGCTTAAACAATTGAAAAAAACTGTACCAGCTAAGTGGGGTTAAAATAGCTTGGAAATGCTACAGACAAACAAACCACTAATAAAACATGATATATTTATATTCATATCTCATCTAAGACCATTATGTAAACCACATTACAACTATATTTTAGCCATTGCATTTCAATTATTAATCATTACATTTCAATTATTAACCATTACATTTAAATTATTAACCATTACATTCGAATTATTAACCTTTACATTTCAATTATTAACCATTACGTTTCAATTATTAACCATTACATTTCAATTATTAACCATTACATTTCAATTATTAACCATTACATTTCAATTATTAACCATTATACTTCAATTATGAACCATTATACTTCAATTATTAACCATTACATTTCAATTATTAACCATTATACTTCAATTATTAACCATTACATTTCAATTATTAACCATTACATTTCAATTATTAACCATTACATTTCAATTATTAACCATTATACTTCAATTATTAACCATTATACTTCAATTATTAACCATTACATTTCAATTATTAACCATTATACTTCAATTATTAACCATTACATTTCAATTATTAACCATTATACTTCAATTATTAACCATTACATTTCAATTATTAACCATTACATTTCAATTATTAACCATTACATTTCAATTATTAACCATTATACTTCAATTATTAACCATTATACTTCAATTATTAACCATTACATTTCAATGTCTAAATCGACTTACTGTGTTTGTTCTTCATTTCAAGCAGTTTACTGGGCATTACAGTTTTCTTCAATCGATTTGGTGCTATTTTCAGTTGTGGTGAATTTCCAAAACTCCACACTGGTAACACGTGTAACACAGAAAGTCTCATATTCAAAACTTTGCATTGTGCATTAATACTAAGACTTAGTTACCACATACGTGTGAAAATTGTACCAAAGCGATTGAAATAAACTGTAAGGCCAAGTGGAGAGCTATGTTATTGACTTAACCCCAAAACCACAAAATGACCACGACCACAATGACCTACACACAACCAGCGACCTGTAAATAGCATTTACATCACCGTTAAGCAAGCGGACATGTTTACCTAACAATGATGTTGCTACAAAGATATGCAATCAATGACGTCGAGGGACCAACCAAGACATCTGACCATAGCCAGTAACTTTCCATTCAAATCTTTGATGTCAAAGTCAGGCCTTTACCTTCTAGCTACACTATGGTTTAACGCTAACCTCCTTGACACCAAGACTACAGCAAACATCCAAGCCCAAATAACAAAGGTGTTGATGACACATTTTCACTCCTTAGAGGATGAAAGCACTAAAGACATTGTAATGCAATGCTCACAATTCAGAAACGGTTGGCATAAAAAGACTGCAGAAGTTCTCTGCCAACTCCAGTGTGTGTGTGTGTGTGTGTGTGTGTGTGTGTGTGTGTGTGTGTGTGTGTGTGTGTGTGTGTGTGTGTGTGTGTGTGTGTGTGTGTGTGTGTGTGTGCGTGCGTGCGTGCGTGCGTGCGTGCGTGCGTGCGTGCGTGCGTGCGTGCGTGCGTGCGTGTGTGTGTGCGTGTGTGTGTCAGATCCACAGAAGCAAAATAGTGTTATATTTATGCAATCATGCTGTACACATGCCTTTATATGAAATTCAATAACTATGAGCAGCTTGAAGTGATTGTAAGTACCATGAGTGAATGTATGACATACAGTACTTGCCTTCGATTTTACAACTGTTGATTCTAATCATTCTTTTCTCAAATATTTTCATGCCAGAGTTTTGACTGAAGAGGGTTTGCATAGAGTGAACTATTGACCTCAGAGTGCTTGACGACTAGCTAAATGTCCTTGTTGCTCAAGGTTAACAGGCAACAGAACATACAGTATGGCTATGAATATGTATGTATGGTTACAATATACAGTAGAATATATAGCAGAGTATAAAATAATGTATTATTTCTGCTTCAACACGGTCTCATTAGAATATATGAAAATAGTGACGTTTAACCATTATACACTGACATATGGCTTCATATAATTAAAGGTAATAGGGACTGTTGAAGTCAGGTTATCTATAATGACTTCAGTTCCTCTTGGTGGCACTATGGACACTACCATCCTCTCTTCCTCCCCTCACTTGTATGACTCTAGCTGAAGGATAGTGCTACATAGTGCTTCAGCAATTGCCAGCCTTGTGACTGTTATCTGAGTACACAGGTGTATTTACAATGGGTTGTAAAAGTAGGAACTTTGGCTGTTAAACTGTTTAAACTGACAGAAGCAGATGGTACAGTAATATGAGACAAACAGCTTTAGGTCCATTTACAGATATAGGATCTTAATTTGAGCCAGTTTGCTACAGCAGGAAAATAATCCTGCAGCAGTAGGAAATGATAATTATTATATGAATTATAATTAATGGAAAAACATTTGTAGGGGTTGATATATTTTATGTTAGGGTAAATGAAGTCTGACATTTTAAAGTGGAAATTACAAACTTTAGAAGCCTTTTAAAACCTTGAATACACTACAAGTTTGCATTTCTTGCTGTGCAGGGAAATTCTCATCAACAAAAGAGTGATCAAATTAATATTCTACATCTGTACAATGTAACGCCATAGGGTTCATGCCAATGGTTCATGCCTTGTTCATTGGAAACATTGGCAGCGACAATACAATGATTGATGTAATGTACACAATATATACAAAAGTATGTGGACACCCCTTCAAATTAGTGGATTCGGCTATTTCAGTCACACCTGTTGCTGACAGGTATATACAATTGAGCACACAGCCATGCAATCTCCATAGACCAACATTGACAGTAGAATGGCCTTACTGAAGAGCTCAGTGACGTTCAATGTGGCAGCGTCATTGGATGCCACCTTTCAAACAAGTCAGTTCATACAATTTGCCCTGCCAGAGCTGCCCCGGTCAACTGTAAGTGCTGTTATTGTGAAGTGGAAACATCCAGGAGCAACAACGGCTCAGCCGCAAAGTGGTAGGCCTCACAAGCTCACAGAACAAGCCAGCCGAGTGTTGAAACGCGTAGAGCGTAAAAATCACCTGACCTCGGTTGCAACACTCACAAACGAGTTCCAAACTGCCTCTGGAAGCAACGTCAACTGTTCGTCGGGAGCTCCATGAAATGGGTTTCCATGGCTGAGAAGGCGCACACAAGCCTAAACTCTAAGATCAGTTTAGGCTTGTCGGCTGGAGTCAGCTGAAGTGGTGTAAAGCTAGCTGCCATTGGACTCTGCAGCTGTGGAAATGCTTTATCTGGAGTGATGAATCACGCATCACCATCTGGCAATCCGACAGACAAATCTGAGTTTGTTGGATGCCAGGAGAACGCTACGTGCCCAAATGCATAGTGCCAACTGGAATAATGGTTTGGGCTGTTTTTCATGGTTTGGGCTAAGCCTCTTAGTTCCAGTGAAGGGAAATCTTAACACTACAGCATACAATGACATTCTAGACTAATCTAGATGCTTCCAACTTTGAGGAAACTGTTTGAGGAAGGCCCTTTCCTGTTTCAACATGACAATTCCCCTGTGCACAAAGCAAGGTCTATACAGAAATGTTTGTCTAGATCGGTGGGGAAGAACTTGACTGGCCTAGAACTTGACTGGCCTGCACAGATCCCTGACCTCAACCCCATCGAACACCTTTGGGATGAATTGGAACTTTGACTTCGAGGCAATGCTAATAGTCAACATTCGTGCCCGACCTCAGCATTGCTCTTGCGGCTGAATGGAAGCAAGTCCCTGTAACAATGTTCTAACATCTAGTGGAAAGCCTTCCCAGAAGAGTACATTTACATTTACATTTACGTCATTTAGCAGACGCTCTTATCCAGAGTGACTTACAAATTGGTGCATTCACCTTATGATATCCAGTAGAGGCTGTTATAGCAGAGGGGGGAGGGACCAACTCCATATTAATGCCCATGATTTTGGAATGAGATGTTCAACAAGCAGGTGTCCACATACTTTTGGTCATGTAGTGTGTTTTGAATTGCTTGATGGGGAAAAATCCAGAAAGTATTATGACGATTTTATGTAGTATTGGAGAAAGTACCTGACTGAGTTGCAAGAACAAGGGCATACAGTGTACAGTAACAATTCAATATCTGAACGGGCAAGTTGCAAAGTCAGAATTGAATCTGTATGGAGTGCTGAGTAACAAATGGATTCCTGTGTGGGTTTCTCATAGTCAGGTGCAGTGGTGATATTTTGTGGGACTGCTGCCACAAAGCTCTGGCTGACAGTTAGGGAACTCCCTCTTGAATACATATGAATACTGTACTTGGACTTTCTTTTATTCTGGATACGAAGTTGACATTTTACAAATCTTTCAGATATTCTTTCAACATTTCTACGGTACTATACTCCTATAGCCAGTTTCCATACTGTACAGCAGCAAACTCTTTGATTATTATCATGACAGACTTGGATGAAAACACGCTACAGCCAGATTTAACCACTACACTAGACTAACTCCTTGCCAATGCACTCTCTGCATTTCCCCATGTGACTGCCCTTTCTGTCTTTTCATTTAAGAGTATCGTTGCTGTTGCGTCAAATGATTTGAGTGAGTTTTCGGAGAAGAAATTATTGAATTTGCCTGGTATGTTGTCAGCCCCTGAATGGCCTGTGTTGTGTGTGAAATATAACCGTTTAATCTGCGCAATTTCCAATTTGTTTATCCGTGAATTATCAAATAAAACTGGACATGAGACATTTTTGTGGAGAGCTCTGGAAAGACAGAGTAGTTGTTGGCTTGTCCTAAAGTAACCTGATACTATCATTTTTCACGAAACATGTATTTTTCCAAACCACATTATTAACAAGATAACGAGCCATGTATGTATGTTTATGCTCATTATAGAAAAGGATATTATTTTCAGAGTGAAAAAAAAACTTGGCAAAAACACCAATTAAATCATTTGTTCAGCATTTCAAGTCATCATTTTGACTCATGCTAGAAATGGAATGAATTATAGTTTTGAGGAGGATTATTCTTTATAAATGGAAGCAGAGAGAAAGGAGCAACAACATGACAAGTAAGCTGACAGGATTTCATCAGCTAAACATGCAATACAGATGTTGGATCTTGATTTGATCACTCATTTGTTGATTTGAATTTTCGTGCACGGCAGGAAATACAAATGTGTAGTGTATCCAAGAGTTAAAAAGGCTTCTAAAGTTTGTAATTTCCACTTAAAAATTTCAGACTTGATTTGCCCTAACGCAAACTCTATCAAGCCCTACAAAAAAATGTCCATGAATTATAAGCCACATATGGCTCAGTTGGTAGAGCATGGTGTTTGCAATGCCAGCATGGTGTGTGCAACACCAGGGTTGTGGGTTTGATTCCCATGGGGGGCCAGTACAAATAAAATAAAAAAATGCATGAAATGTATGCATTCAATACTGTAAGTTGCTCTCGATAAGAGCGTCTGCTAAATGACGAAAATGTAATAATTGTTATTTAATGTTGCTGGAGGATTTTCCTGCTGTAGCTAACTAGCTCAAATTAAGATCTTACATCTGTATGTCTCTTATTAGTTTGAAATGTGGTTTTACACACGCTTGACATCACGCCTCACTGAAAACATTCCAACCGTGTGAGGACATAACCCATGCGTAAGGCAATGAGTTCCCCTGACCATGTGACCTGACCAAGAACAACTCTGGGCCTTATGCAGACCAGAGGTCATAATAACCTGAGACTGCAGTCTACAGTCCCGCACAGTGCAACAATAGGTGCAACAGAGACAGCATGTGTTTAGTCAGCAGGGCCTAGTACACTTTTTATTTTGTCCAGTGGCTCTGTCTTACTAGATGTTGTCAGTGAGGACAAGTATCTGGGGTTGATTATTAATGAATTTGTGGATTACAATGTGTCTGTTAAGTACATAGCTAACCATGTGAATGATGCCCTTGGTCACATTATTGCAAAGTGTAAATACATGGGTGTGCTACCTTTTAAATGTTTCAATAAACTGTTTGGTGCTAGCTATTATGAATTATGATGCAGCAGTATGGGGGCACAGAAATGTTACTGTACTGGTTTTAATGCTGTTTTTAACCATGCCTGCAGATTTGACCTTGTTGTGGGTAAATACTAAATGCTGCGATTCAAGGCGATTTGGTCTGGAAAACTATTGCAGTGGCTATGTCTTTTTAAAAAGTGGCAGAGATGTTGCAGCATGCCAAATTAATGTTTATGTAAACGTATATTTTTATGGGCTTGTGATGTTGCAACTGCAAATAAACATTTTATATGTCAAAGCCTTTTTTAACTGCATCCATATGACTCACTGGTACAATTAGAGTGTATTCTAGAAATGACCGTAATGCTTTTGAATCAGCACTTTTAGAGAGCATTGAACTAAAGTGGTACCAACTGATGAACATGCCTGAAAGTAACAAACCTACTGCCTTGTTAAATGCACTTTTGGGACAGAACCCTATGATTGTATTGTTTTATCCAAGCAATATGGAAGCTCTTTTGCAAAATGTAGATGTGGCGTGGCCCCTCTCGCTATTGAGACTGGTCGATACACAAACAGTCCCCTAGATAAAGGTGTACAGTTTGTACATTCTGTAACTATGGTTCCTTAGAAACTGAAGTGTATGCCTTGCTTTACGGTGGGTAATACAATAAAATGATTGATTATCCTTTTTGTCAGAAATGACATTTTAACTGTCTTAATAATATTAAATGACATGCAATTTTATCAGGTAACTATAATATACAGTACCAGTCAAAAGTTTGGACACACCTACTCGTTCAAGGGTTTTCTATATTTTTCCTATTTTCTATTTTGCAAAGCTGTCATCAATGTAAAAGGTGGCTACTTTGAAGAATCTCAAATATAAACGTGGTATAGGGGGCAGTATTTTCACGGCCGGATAAAAAACGTACCCGATTTAATCTGGTTACTACTCCTGCCCAGAAACTAGAATATGCATATAATTAGTTTGATTTGGATAGAAAACACTCTAAAGTTTCTAAAACTGTTTGAATGGTGTCTGTGAGTATAACAGAACTCATATGGCAGGCCAAAACCTGAGAAGATTCCATACAGGAAGTGCCCTGTCTGACAATTTGTTGTCCTTCTGTTGCATCTCTATCAAAAATACAGCATCTGTGCTGTAACATGACATTTTCTAAGGCTTCCATTGGCTCTCTAAAGCCGCCAGAAAGTGGAATGGGGTGTCTGCTGTCTCTGGGCAAAGAACAGCAGCAGAATTTGTAAGTGGTCAGCCTGGGACAGTGAGACTGAGATGCGCTTTCACGAGACTACTCCATTTTTTTCTTTCAGCCTTTGAATGAATACAACGTTGCCCGGTTGGAATATTATCGCTATTTTACGAGAAAAATCACATAAAAATTTATTTTAAACAGCGTTTGACATGCTTCTAAGTACGGTAATGGAATATTTTGACATTTTTTGTCACGAAATGCGCTCGCGCGTCACCGTTTGGATAGTTACCTGAACGCATGAACAAAACAGCGGTATTTGGATATAACTATTATTTGGAACCAAAACAACATTTGTTGTTGAAGTAGAAGTCCTGGGAGTGCATTCTGATGAAAAACAGCAAAGGTAATCCAATTTTTCTAATTGTAATTCTGAGTTTAGGTTGTCCCAAACTTGGTGGGTGTCAAATTAGCTAGCCGTGATGGCCGATCTATGTACTCAGAATATTGCAAAATGTGCTTTCGCCGAAAAGCTATTTTAAAATCTGACACCGCGATTGCATAAAGGAGTTCTGTATCTTTAATTCTTAAAATAATTGTTTTGTATTTTGTCAACGGTTATCGTGAGTAATTTAGTAAATTCACCGGAAGTTTTCGGTGGGTATGCTAGTTCTGAACATCACATGCTAATGTAAAAAGCTGTTTTTTGATATAAATATAAACTTCATTGAACAAAACATGCATGTATTGTATAACATAATGTCCTAGGAGTGTCATCTGATGAAGATCATCAAAGGTTAGTGCTGCATTTAGCTGTGTTTTGGGTATTTGTGATGCATGCTAGTTGCTTGGAAATGGCTGTGTGGTTTTTTGTGTCTATGTACTCTCCTAACATAATCTAATGTTTTGCTTTCGCTGTAAAGCCTTTTGGAAATCGGACAACGTGGTTCGATTCAGGAGAAGTGTATCTATAAAATGGTGTAAAATAGTCCTATGTTTGAGAACTTTGAATACTGACATTTTGTGGTTTTAAATTTGGCGCTCTGATTTGTCACTGGCTGTTGAATAGTGTGGGACGATTTCGTCCCACCTCCCCTAGAGAGGTTAACACTTTTTTGGTTACTACATGATTCCATATGTGTTATTTCACAGTTTTGATGTCTTCACTATTCTTCTACAATGTAGAAAATACTAAAAATAAAGAAAAACCCTTGAATGACTAGGTGTTTCCAAACTTTTGACTGGTACTGTACATGCCTGCGCCAAAGCCTGCCACCTTATCCCCCATCGAAGAAGTTTCTTTAGAAGTGCCTAATTGTCCTTTTATCCACTGTACTTTGTTTTGTTTTTGTTTATGCGTATAGATGGTGTAATGCCACCTGTACCATGGTTGACTACGATTGTTTTTAGTCTCTCAATTTGAATGGGCCACAATATCTGCATTTTGCATTATTGTATCATTGTGGAGTGACAGTTACGTTTATTCTGATAGAGATCTGTCCTCCATTGATTTAGTGACACAGATTGTTTGTAACTAGATCTATAGATTTTTTGTATTTTTATTTGTTTTTTATTTAACTAGGCAAGTCAGTTAAGAACAAATTCTTATTTACAATGACGGCCTACCCCGGCCAAACACTAACCCCGATGACACTGGGCCAATTGTGCACCACCCTAGGGGACTCCCAATCACAGCCTGTTGTGATACAGCCTGGAATCAAACCAGGGTCTGTAGTGATGCCTCTAGCACTGAGATGCAGTGCCTTAGACCACTGCGCCACTCAGGAGCCAAAATTGACAGTTAAAGAATTTGCACCTGGCAAAATTGGCATGGAATTTGATAGGAAAGTGAATGTGTTTATTCTTAGCAGGAGCTAGGTAGGGAAAACAGATCGATAGAAAGAACTGCGTATATCTTTTTGTTAAGGAGTTTGATCAAATGAAAGAGACATGAGATCCGTGAGGATGGAGTTGGGACTTGACCTAACCTGGTATTGACTGATCATCCAAACACCTCCCTCTTGATCTTCTGTTGAATCTGACAATTAATCTTGATGGTGGTACAAGTCGTCTCAAATAAAACTGTGAAGGACCTCGGCGTTACCCTGGACCCTGATCTCTCTTTTGACGAACATATAAAGACTGTTTCAAGGACAGTTTTTTTCCATCTACGTAACATTGCAAAAATCTGAAACTTTCTGTCCAAATATGATGCAGAAAAATGAATCCATGCTTTTGTCACTTCTAGGTTAGACTACTGCAATGCTCTACTTTCCGGCTACCCGGATAATGCGCTAAATAAACTTCAGTTAGTGCTAAACACGGCTGCTAGAATCTTGACTAGAACCAAAAAATGTGATCATATTACTCCAGTGCTAGCCTCTCTACACTGGCTTCCTGTTAAGGCAAGGGCTGATTTCAAGGTTTTACTGCTAACATACAAAGCATAACATGGGCTTGCTCCTACCTATCTTTCCGATTTGGTCCTGTCATACATACCTACACGTACGCTACGGTCACAAGGCGCAGGCCTTCTCTCACCCATGTGGGAGACGCAGACTCGGTCTCAACCTTTAAGTCTTCATTGAAGACTCATCTCTTCAGTAGGTCCTATGATTAAGTGAAGTCTGGCCCAGGAGTGTGAAGGTGAACGGAAAGGCACTGGAGCAACGAACCGCCCTTACTGTCTCTGCCTGGCCGGTTCCCCTCTCTCCACTGGGATTCTCTGCCTCTAGCCCTATTACAGGGGCTGAGTCACTGGCTTAGTGGTGCTCTTCCATGCCGGCCCTAGGAGGGGTGCGTCACTTGAGTGGGTTGAGTCACTGACGTGATCTTCTTGTCTGGGTTGGCGCCCCCCCTTGGGTTGTGCCGTGGCGGAGATCTTTGTGGGCTATACTCGGCCTTGTCTCAGGATGGTAAGTTGGTGGTTGAAGATATCCCTCTAGTGGTGTGGGGGCTGTGATTTGGCAAAGTGGGTGGGGTTATATCCTGCCTGTTTGGCCCT
>NC_042970.1:70103235-70225735 GCF_901001165.1 Salmo trutta
AGTCTGATGTGCATAGTTAGTACCATTTTGTACCACAGCATTGTTGAATACTTGTTTCTGATTGGCATTCTAGAATGGACATTAAAACCAGATAACGGGACAGTTGGAAAAGATATCAGGACACCTTGCAATCATGACGCAATATGTGCCTACAAATGCAGACTGTACTTGCTACAAGGTTACAGAAAGCTAAACCAACAACTACACAAACTCAAATCGGAGACATTGTAAACGCAGGTTCAACAAGTAAAAAACGTAGCATTGATTTGTTTTTGCAGAGACATAGTTTTTGGGAGCATCTGATGATCTAACGTGGTGAGCGATGAACATGAATTTCTCCTGTCTCCTCCGCCGCTAAAGCTGTTAAATCCTCCCACATGTTTCTAGTTTATGTTTCTCGTTTGACAGCTGTTTTAAGCAACTGATATTTTTGAATTCGGTTGTCATACAGTATTGGCAGGTTTGCTAGTAACAAACTATTTAGCTAGCTTGTAGCCTAGTGTTTGATATGCAATGCAATCTCCTCATACTTATGTCAGTGTTGACGGGTGTCCTGACAAAACGGGAACGGTTTCTAGCTATGCCAGGCAAAATGTAGCATTATCAGCTCATTGTTGTTTGCAAATGAATTGTGACTGTTAGCCATAGCTACTTGGCTAGTTAGAAAGCAAGGGATAAGAACGTTACCAGCGAGCATGGCAACGTAACATAAAGAACGATCGACTGTGTCGCGTCCATAAATATCAAACTAATCGAACGAATGACTGGGTCGCATCTCTAGCAACCAAAGTTTGAGAATGAATGAATTTGCTCATATGAAAGAAAATATTAATGTATTTTTTTCTTCCTATAAATGTGTGCCTAGTATTGTTTACTTTGTCAACTGTGTATAAGTGGGATGAACGGCTTAAACAAATACAACGGAATAAACTTTGCTGTTATTCTGGCTGCAGAGGTCGTGACTGTGTAGCCATAGCTAGTTGGCTGGCTAGCTAGCTTACAGGAAGAAAGGGATAAGAACATTGCTACTGAGCATGGTAACGGAACATAAAGAACAAACAATTGTGTCGTGTCCGTAAATATCAAACTAATCGAACGACTGGGATGCATTTCTAGCAACCCCCCCCCCCCCAAAAAAAGATGAGAAAGTATGAATTTGCTTATAAATTTGGAAAATCTACAGTAAATGTGTGCTTTCACTGCATCGTCTATAATTTCCAAGATAATGCGTTTATCCCTTACGTACCCACTGGCTATAATTTGTGCTGCTATCTTATTGAGTTGTCTTGATTATCCTTACATGATTACTATGATCACCGACCTGATGTCTGAGTCAAATTAGGCGATGTACAGGTAACTGCCAGAATAAAGAAAACACTGCAGTAAAGGAGGGATACAAAGTCTATTGAAAGCAGGTGCTTCCACACAGTTGTGGTTCCTGAGTTAATTAAGCAATTAACATCTCATCATGCTTAGGGTCAAGTATAAAAATGCCCAGTTTCCTATTATTTTTGGCTACGACGGCTGGAAGAAGACATCACAGTGACTTTAAAAGAGCGGTCTCAAAGGAGCATAGGGGGTTTGTGTGTGTGTGTGTGTGTGTGTGCGTGTGTGTGTGTGTGTGTGTGTGTGTGTGTGCGTGTCACCAGATCTCAACCCAATGAGATCAACTCAAGCAACGGCACTTATGGGAGATTCTAGAGCTGCGCTGAGACAGAGTTTTCCACCACCAAAACACGAATGATGGAATTTCTTGTGGAAGAATGGTGTCGCATCACTCCAATAGAGTTCCAGACACTTGCAGAATCTATGCCAAGGCGCATTGAAGCTGTTCTGGCAGCCTGTGGTGACCAACGCCCTATTAAGACACTTCATGTTGGTGTTTCCTTTATTTTGGCAGTTACCGGTATCTCTCAGATCATATGATGTTGTAAAATATTAAATTGCATTTATCTATTACCATATGGTTTTGCTACAATATAATCATTTTGAATGTTCTGTACATAGTGACATAGCTACATAATGTTTATTTGATACCCATTCCATTCTTCTCTCTTTCTCTCATCCCCTCTCAGATCATATAATGTTGTAGTGTTACCTAGTAATATGTTGCACATGGCCCAGTGATTGGACGCTGGAGGCTGGCTCTGAAAAGCGGTAATGTTTGCACCACACGCGTCACACGGCCCTCTCAGTGTCAGACAGTACGGTCCGCAGGAGACCCAGTCCAACGTCCCCCCTCAAGCATCTGCTGTTGTATTCCATTTCACCAGGCACTCAGGGATAGGTGGCAGACCCTGTTCTCTGTGTGTGTGTGTGTGTGTGTGTGTGTGTGTGTGTGTGTGTGTGTGTGTGTGTGTGTGTGTGTGTGTGTGTGTGTGTGTGTGTGCGCGTGTGCGCGTGCGTGTGCGAGCGTGTGTGTTGTATTGGACAGTCTTTGTGTACAGTACTTGCTGTATTTGTGTTTGTGAGATTGCTGTTTATATACGGATACAATTTCATTTTTGTTACGCTTTTAGGTCAGGAGGTGGGAGAAGATGTGCGTCTGTATGTGGAGGGCAGGATCATGCTAATATAATAACCCAGGCTGCAGCGGAAGGCTACGATTTTCTTGGAAACATGTCCGACTGGTTTCCAGGTGCCATTAAAATGATGTGTTGATGTTTGTTCAGATATAGTTTGACATCATAGAGGACCATCTGTTCTTGATCTATAAAACTGTTCTAGATTTGGTACAGAATGGTAACAGAATTGACTGATCGACTGATCAAGGTACAGATACCTCCCACAAGGTTAATGTCCCCTCATTAATATACCAGATAACGTCATCAACTGAATCAGATACTTAAACACAGCGATGAGGCCTGATACTGGTATTGGAAATTAAAATCATCTGTCAAACGTCGCCAATCAATTCCCACAGATACCCTCATATTGTCACGTCCTGACCAGTATTTAGGTATTATTTGTATTATATTTGGTCAGGACGTGGCAGAGGTATATTTGTTTTGTATGGTGTTTTTTTTTGTGTGTGGTGTAGAGGGGTGTTTTATTTATGTGTTCCTGGGTTTTGGGTGTATGTTCTGGGTTAGTATGTTCTTGGTTAGTTTTTCTTTGTGTAGGTTTGGGTGCTGGACTCTCAATTGGAGGCAGGTGTTTCTAGTTGCCTCTGATTGAGAGTCCTATAAGTAGATGTGTGTTTGGTTTGTAGTTTGTGGGTAGTTATATTTTGCACTGCTAAGCATTCTGGAGTTAGCCTGTAAAACTGTCATTCGTCGTTCTTGTTTTTCTTGTTTTTTTTGTGTACGCTTCATTCTATATAATTAAAAGATGAGCATCCACATTCCTGCTGCGTATTGGTCCTCCATTCAACACGGCAATACTTGTGACACATATCTTTATTTTTTCTTGACCTTTTCACCAGTATGGGATATTTGATTTGCATACAACCAAACTGCCAGAAGCCAACAAACATGTTTGTTCTTGTAGCATAACTAGGAAGCAGACAGTTAATGATCAACTGACATTCTGTTAGCATACAGTGTAACTTAACACTGTGCATGTTCCCCTTTAGGTAGTGTGTGTGTGTGCGCGTGCGTGCTTGCAACTTCTACTCTAAGGCTAATTTCCCATAGGAGGTATCCATTTTAAACAAATCACTAGGCACAGTAAATCACATTGACCTGAGACACAACCTCAATATCTTTTAGATAATAAACAGAGGCAGAAACGAATCAAACTAAACAAAAAGATAAGACCTATTAATGACTCTTTCTACCTTTTTATTTTATTTGAGAATGACAGATGTACTGAAGCCAGTATTCCCAAAACATATTCGCATTATTATGGACATACAATTCTCACCGCCTGTAGTCTGGTGCAACCACAGATAACGAACGCACAATGGAGTAGTCATAAATCCTAAACACTGTGTGTGTGTGTGTGTGTTTGGTGTACTTACTAATGGAACTTACTAATGGAACGAGCCAGGGCTGTCAGGGCTTTCCCTCTGAGTCAAGACAATAAGGAGCATAAAGCTTTCCCAAAGACACTAAAATAAAAGTGGGTTTCTGTTGGAGTGAGTGTGTTTGTGTTTGTGTGTGTGTGTGTGGGGGGGGGGGGGGGGGGGGTCCATGCAGTCGCCAGAAGAGAGTGCCTGTAGGTCCTCATCCCAGAACCAGACCACTTTTATTTATTTTTGTGAGTTATGTAAAGATACAGTACTTACGCCTGGATTCAGAAAGAACCCAACTTTATAGACTTAGTCATGTAACAGATATAGGACTGCGGGCCATGGTCAAAGAGGCTCACTTAAAAGGTTAAAATGGCACGCATGGAGGAGGTCTGTCCTTAAAAACAGGAAGACCATGGACAGAAGTGTTTTCGCCGAGCATGTCTTCATGAATGTCAGGAAATTCAAGGAAGTGTTGAACCGGTGTTGAACTGTTATTAGGCTACATTTAGCATCTATCTTTATGAAGACATGACGGCCTTCAGGGAAAGCCAGCAGGAAGTTCGTCCGAGTCCGCTCATGGAACCTGGTTTTGGTCAAGGTTGGCATGATCACCCTAGGAACTAGAGCTACCTCAATTGGTGACGTGACAAACAGTTGAAACTGAGCCCTGTCAGACAACACCAGCTTTCCTCATTCACTCACACACACCCATTCTTACTTATTTAGGCCCATTGGTCCTGTGGGAGGATCTAGGCCATTGAAAACTCCTCTCCAATTCATTCCACCCATTGAATAGGACTAAATGCATTTATGTTTATATTCAAAATGTGCACACCATGTGTGAGTATGATCTACAAAAACGAACCTTCGGTTTGCGGCCCTGATTTAGTTTAGATTAAAGTCACCATCTAGCCTCAAGGGTTTGTTATGGTTACGTAGCCGTAATCGTTAAAGGGGGAAATGGTAAATATTATTGTCAGCATGATTCAATGGTAATGTTTTCAACTCAAACAAGAAGGGCTTAGCTAACCAGTTATTTTCATCACTCTCCTCTGAATACTCCAAATGGGACCATTATGACAACACCCTCACACAAGAATGCAAAGTCTCACTGGGTAAAATGAATAGAATTCCCCAGCATAGATTGAAATGTCTAACTTTGAACAGTGTTGACTCCACAGAATTAGGAATTAGAATACAGTAGTAATTTAATAGGCTCTATACGGTTGGTTTGCTAATCCTTCTTTTTTCAGTCAATTATAATAGTGGTGGCGTGTGTGAATCGTGAATGATTGATTGGAGGGGAATTTTTTTCATTCATTGTACAACTCAGAAGGTCAAGATAGTAGGCGTATATGAGTTCAACTATTCTTAACATTGGTTGCCTTCCCAAGATCCCCCACCACCCACCCCAATTTAACCCCGATAGAAACACTCAGCCCATATGCATTTTCATTCACCCTTTTTGCCAATATCACTTACATCTGTCACTCCTAGTCATTCACAAAGCCAGTATCACCCTTAAGAGATATCTAAGCAGCGAACATCCTTGAGGCTAATGATGAAGGGGCTCCGATGTCACCGTGGATATGTGATGACAGCTTAAGTCAGAGGCGTGACTCTTGAGGGGTCACCCAGGCTGTCTGCCAGGGGCAGAGGCGCCCCGGGGCACACCAGGAAGAAGGGACTCACTGGAGGTGAAAGGTTGAGGTGCTGAGGGTAAAGAATGTGACCGCTTGCTTCCTCTGCCCTACTCTGGACCCAAACATAGTGTGGTTACACATGAGAGAGAGGGGAGGACACTGTGAGAGATAAGCCTATAGAACTAGCGCTCTAGCATAGCATATAGCGCTCACATAGTCTGCCTATGTCCACACCCTCCAATCTATACTATGCACATCTTTATTTTATATTGACAGTGCATTAAAATGATTTGCAAGACAAATTCTCTCTGGAAGGCAATGCAGTGTTCGATTGTATTTTATTCTATTCGAGGGTAAAGCCTACCCTGAAATTGTCCAAGTGTCCATGTTACTCATATCCTTTATGATTGTTGGAAACCGGCAGCGAGTGCGTTAATAACGCTTTGTCTTGACTCCACCTTTTATGTAAATGCACGTGTGTGAGTGGGGCTCAAGGCGCTGAGAGCGCACAGTGAATGGAGGAGCAGCCTTCACTACCGCTCTGCTTGGTGCTTAGGGGACCTGGAGTGCACTGTGTTTATATTCCAATCGGGAGAAAGAACGGCCGTTCTGGATGTAGCCTCCAATCATGTTGTCGGCGTTGGATTGTGCATCAACACCGCAAGTGTTTGAATATTGAGAGCTGGGATATAAGGGCTGCCGACTGGAATTGTAGTCATGGGAGGCCAGATAACGCGAAATGCCTTGTACGGTAAGGAAACATAACGTTTAGAGACACTCATAGATCACGTCACCATTGCTTACACTGTACACACTGTAGGTTATCGTTTCGTTCAATTTGCAATGCAATGGAGAATAGTTGGAGTGCAATTCCTGTCGCGTAAAATAACGTTGCGTGTGTATCAGGTAGGCTACCCAAATGCTGATGTCACACAGATGTCACACCAGAGACAGTTCATTATAGACATTTGCATACATTGGCTAGGCTACAGAAGGCTATTTCCCAGTATATATATTTCCCTTTGATCACTGTTATAGTAGAAATACAAACATTAAAGCTTTTCCTTTGGGTCGATTTGATATATTTTGTATTGAATGCAGTTAAATCATTTATAGCAATTTATAGGAAAACCTGCTGATGTCATTATTCGTCTATCATCCCTTATCCGTTTCCACTTTGACGCCATCGTTTGCGTACTTCCTCAGTCGCCTTCTGTTGATGATAGTAACTGTAGACGCAGTTTGTAAGAAAGTTGCGGGGTTTCCCCCCCAAGCCCCCCAGTATATTTCAGTTGTCTCACATTGTTGTGGGGGTTTCCCACACTCTGTGCACTGGGGGAAGTCAGTCATATCCAGCTGTGCTGTTAGTGGGCCAACCAAACCAATCAATAAATCAATTTGTGTTTATGTAGGCTATCACAGCTTAGCTCATCCTCTGCATAGCCTTATTGCCAAGTCCCAGAATTACAGTAAATGTCTCTAAAGAACAACATTTTAAAGGATTCTGTGGGCCTATAAAATGGTATTTTAACAATAAACATTACATGTATTCATTGCATTTGGACCCTTCAGTGCAGGGGAAACAAGTCAATTACTGCAAGGCTGTAATTCAGAAAATTAATAGAACACCGTATCATTTATCAGTGAGCATATGTTCTATTATTCAAGTCTATGAGCTGTCACACATGTAGTTAAGAACACATCTAATAACACATACAATCACATCCATCCAAGTAATATAATAAATACATTTTTTTATATTTTTATTTAACCTTTATTTAACTAGGCAAGTCAGTTAATAACAAATTCTTATTTACAAGGACGGCCTAGGAACAGTGTGTTAACTGCCTCGTTCAGGGGTTGAACGACCGATTTTTACCTTGTCAGCTCGGGGATTCAACCTAGCAACCTTTCGGTTACTGGCCCAACTCTCTAACCACTAGGCTACCTGCCGCCTCAATCTACAGTTAATAAAAATACAGTGCTGCTGCAATGCATTGTATCAGTTACTTAAAGCCTTGTCTAGATAACACATGTTGACTTAGTTGTCCGGACCTGTAGCTGTGGAGGGGCTTACCTCCACCATACTGACGTTAAGTCCCTCACAGCATCCCAGGAGTCAGACCACCTGATCATTAGGTCTAATTAAAGCCCATTGATGAATCCAATTAGGTAGATAAGGATGCGGTAGCGCCTGAGACAACAGGACAGGACAGCAGAATGACTGTGTGTGTGTGTGTGTGTGTGTGTGTGTGTGTGTGTGTGTGTGTGTGTGTGTGTGTGTGTGTGTGTGTGTGTGTGTGTGTGTGTGTGTGTGTGTGTGTGTGTGTGTGTGTGTGAGAGAGAAGGAGAGAGAGAGAAAGAGAAAGAGAGACTGTTATCCTCTATTGGAAGCTCAGTCTCCAAATACGAGCTGCTGATTGATGTGAATGTCTTATCAATGTTTCGTATCTCACCTTGTCCTGCGAACATGAAATGTCATTTGGATATAGTCATGGGACAGAAGAAATGCACACAGATCACTCATCATGCAGAGGTCAAGAGGCTGTTCATGATTAACGGCTAAAGTGGTATTACACATATCATCTGTATCAAGTCAATGGGGGGGAGACACAAAGAGGGAGAGAGGGAGAACATGAAAGAAATATGGAGAGAGAAAGAGAGAGGGAGAGAGAGAGAGAATGAATGAAACAAGTAGGAATAGAGAGAGAGCAGTAAGACGGGGTCTACTAACAGAGTAGTGCCCAGTGTGTTTAGTCATGGCCATGGTTTGACACGAACATATGTCTAGGGCATTGGTGGGTGGTGACCGTATGGTGATCGTGCCACCAGTGTCTCCCTCCCTGTGGATCCAGACTGGGTTAACGTGAGTCAACACACACAGTGTCACACACACATATACACTTTGTGACAATGCACATACCCCTGTTGTCGTCATATTCCTCTTGACTTGACAGGTCACCTTCGAGGCGGCACATAACAACTTTGTGTGTGTGTGTCTGTGTGTGTGTGTGTGTATTTGTGTGTGTGTGTGTGTGTGTATTTGTGTGTGTGTGTGCATGCGTGCGTTTGTGCGTGCATGCCTGCATGTGCGTCAGTAAAAATAGCATCCTGCTTGCAATCAATATACTCTCATCAGGCTCCTCCACAAAGCATTCTACAAATCTACCGCGGAGGAGCAAAGAGTCATTATATTGTCATACTACACCATATTGAATCTAAAATGGTTATTACTTATTGATTGCAGCTGCGTAACACTGTTCTCTGGGGGAATGTGGTAACATGGGTGAGCTCAGGTGAACGACTTAGCGAGACGAGAGTCATGATGTGAGGTATTTATTAAGTTGGACAGCTCACCTTGCACTCTCAGGTCGTCATGACGCCATGATGATGATGTCTAAATTATTCAGCTGACAGAGTCTCGGTTGAAGCAGAGGGAAAGGCTATTTGAGAATGGAGCTAGCAATGTCGGTACATTTAGCTTGTGTTGGTAGTACGTTTTGTATATATTTTGTGTGTTATCTATGGAATTGCGCACAGGAATAGTTCTCCTCTTTCCAATCGTTTTCCTTTTGTTATCTTGAAAATCTTTTTATCTTGAAAACTCCCGAGCCATGCATCTATCAAGTGCAAATCAATGGTGTTGTCATGTCGTTGCCTAGCAGCAGATGAGGTAGCCTAGGTTACCACAAACATATGTGCTGCCATGGCGCCCAGTTATAAGAGCAGTAGAGCATAAGGCAGCCATAGCTACAGTATCATTGGCAGTAATCTCTTCCTACCTGTAAACCCAGGAGGATAGTATTGGGTTTTATCCACTTGATCTGTATCTCTGTCATAGCAGCTGTCATTCACACATTTACACTTAGTAACCTCAGCCTCGAATACCTCAGTCTAACTTATATTACCAATATGTTGTTGACACATTTACACTTAGTAACCTCAGCCTCGAATACCTCAGTCTAACTTATATTACCAATATGTTGTTGACACATTTACACTTAGTAACCTCAGCCTCGAATACCTCAGTCTAACTTATATTGCCAATATGTCATTCACACATAAACACTAGCAACTCCAGCCTCCAGAAAATGAAATTGCTTGTCTATAACAAATGTCTTGTCTATAACAAATTCCTTGTCTATAACACAAATTCCTTGTCTATAACACAAATTGCTTGTCTATAGCACAAGTTGCTTGTCTATAACACAAGTTGCTTGTCTATAACACAAGTTGCTTTTCTATAACACAAATTGCTTGTCTATAACACAAATTGCTTGTCTATAACACAAACATTATGAATGTATGATGCATAGAGGCACCGCAGTATATTGTTAACTTGATTAATGTGAGTGTGATTCGTTGATTAATTTCATAGTTGTTGGTACATGAAGCCGAAACGCCATTTGCTCATGACTGAAATAATATACACATTGTTCAGACAACCTATGCAAACATCATTAAAATGTTGTTTGTCACCATGCTTAAGGCTTATTTACAATATTGTGTAAATACCATTGCCAACAGATGCTAACAGAAAGAAATGTGAAACTAAATACGAAATGTAGATCCTGTATTTATTTTGTGTAATCTTTATTTTATAAAACTTTTTCATTGCCCCAATTTCCTGTATTTGTAAGCAGACATTCAAATCCTCTATTCCTGGTGCTACTCTGGTGAAATAAGAAGTGACTGTGGGTCGATCATAAGGCTAAGTCTGCCCAGAGTGTGTGTGTGCATTCGTGTGTGTGTGTGTGTGTGCATTCGTGCATGTCTGTGTGTCGGTTCCGGATCTCTGGAGGATGTGTGTATTAAGCTGTGTTTTGTAGAGAAGCAAGCCTGGGGAGCTTGGGGTGACAGGTGGAAATTAGTTTGTATTTTATTTCATTCTTTTTTTGTCATTTAGCAGACGCTCTTATACAGAGCGACTTACAGGCGCAATTAGCGATAAGTGCCTTGCTCAAGGACACATCGACAGATTTCACCTAGTCAGCTTGGGGATTCGAACCAGCAACTTCTTGGGTTACTGGCTGAACCTCTTAACCGCTAGGCTAACACCCAGCCCACACTTCAATGAAGAGGAGAGAGGGGAGGTCCTGTTGCTTTGCTGTGGGTCTCAGTTGCTGTTAGACACCCTGGCAAGCTCCATTGTTCCTGCATTCTTAGAAACCTGCTTGCCCTATGTTGCCACAGCGATTCTGTTTGTGCCTTTATTATGCTTTGATTGGCACATTGTACGAGGATAGTATGACACAATACCTGTTTTCTTGTGGAAGCGTAATTGTGTATTATAAGGAGAATAGTATTATGATGACTAATACCATGTGTTTTATGAAGACATTATAATATTATGTTGACCAGTACCATGCGTATTATGAAGATATTATAGTATTATGTTGACTAGTATCATGTGTTTTATGAAGACATTATAGTATTATGATGACTAGTACCATGTGTATTATGAAGACATTATATTATTATGTTGACTAGTATCATGTGTTTTATGAAGACATTAGTATTATGATGACAAATTCTGTTTTATGTGGACAATACCATTATGAGGACTCAAGTGCTATTATATGAATGACAGTTATAACTGAAAGTGCCCGATGCCAAGATACAACCAGGAAGTCATTACTCCAACGTCAGTTTGTTCTCCTGAACAAATATTTGAATATGTATTCCAACTGATGGAACACTATTCACATTATATGCCGTTATACTGTCACTAACCCGTGCAGTATGTAGATAAGAATTACATTCCCTCATAGATACATACAGTACATGCTCTAAATAGGGAATAGGCTGTCAATTGAGACGCAGCCCACTAAGTCTAGTTATACAACTATAGCAGGAAGATTCATTTACACTTTTACAAAGATGTTCAATGAAGGATGACAAGTCTTAGTCACACAGAAGCTGTGTGTGTTCCGACAGGGATTAGACTTGTCATTACTGTGAGGTCATTAGCGAAATAAGTCCTCACACACGCGCACGCGCGCACACACACACACACACACACACACACTTCTCCAGGCTACGGAAGGAGAACCACAGTATGCACAATGTTTATCCATAAAGAGACATCCTTGACCTTTGGAAGAGAGGGAGAGAACAGTCATGTAAGGATTTTAAATGGACACAGACATGCAAACACACACACGCGCGCACACACACGCACACACACACACACACACACGCACGCACACACACACACACACACACACACACACACACGCACGCACACACACACACACACACACACACACACACACACACACACACACACACGCTAATGAGGATGTTGCTGTGTTATGGGAGGCAGCTTCTGGACTAGTAGGTTAATTAGAGACATTTTAAAGCCATGATGGTCACAGTGTGTGTGTGTGTGTGCGTGTGTGTGTGCGCGTGTGTTCGTGTGTGTGACAGATACCAACTTTGGACACGTTGCTGGAGCAACTACAAGATCTGATAGGAGCACCTTATTCCTACCAACAGTGCATTTGGAAAGTATTCAGACCCCTTGACTTTTTCAAAAAAAATGTCTTCTTATGTTACAGCCTTATTCTAAAATGAATGAAATAAATTGTTTTTCTTATACATTTTCACACAATACCCCATAATGACAAAGCGAAAACTGTTTTTTAGAAATGTTTGCAAATGTATTAAAAATAAGAGACAGAAATACCTTATTTACATACAGTGCTGTGAAAAAGTATTTGCCCCCTTCCTGATTTCTTATTTTTTAGCACATTTGTCACACTTAAATGTTTCAAACCATCAAACAAAGATAACCCGAGTAAACACAAAATGCAATTTTTAAGTGATGATTTTATTTATTAAGGGAAAAAGCTATCCGAACCTTCATGGCCCTATGTGACAAAGTAATTGCCCCCTAAACCTAATAACTGGTTGTGCCACCCTCAGCAGCAGCAACTGCAATCAAGCGTTTGCGATAACTGGCAATGAGTCTTTCACATCGCTGTGGAGGAATTTTGGCCCACTCTTCTTTGCAGAATTGTTTTAATTCAGCCACATTGGAGGGTTTTCGAGCATGAACCGCCTTTTTAAGGTCACGCCACAGCATCTCAATCGGATTCAAGTCTGGACTTTGACTAGGCCACACCAAAACCTTCATTTTGTTTTTTTTAAGCCAATCAGAGGTGGACTTGCTGGTGTGTTTTGGATCATTGTCCTGCTGCAGAACCCAAGTGCGCTTCAGCTTGAGGTCACGAACTGATGGCTGGACATTCTCCTTCAGGATTTTTTGGTAGAGAGCAGAATTCATGGTTCCATCAATCACAGCAAGTCGTCCAGGTCCTGAAACAGCAAAGCAGCCCCAGACCATCACACTACCACCACCATATTTGACTGAAATGCTGTGTTACTTTTACACCAAACAGTTCAACTTTTGTCTCGTCAGTCCACAGAATATTTTCCCAAAAGTCTTGGGGATCATCAAGATGTTTTTTGCCTAAAGTGAGACGAGCCTTTATGTTCTTTTTGGTCAGCAGTGGTTTTCGCCTTGGAACTCTGCCATGGATGCCATTTTTACCCAGTCTCTTTCTTATAGTTGAGTCATGAACACGGACCTTAACTGAGGCAACTGAGGCCTGCAGTTCTTTAGATGTTGTTGTGGGTTCTTTTGTGACCTCTTGGATGAGTCGTCGCTGCGCTCTTGAGGTAATTTTGGTAGGCCGGCCACTCCTGGGAAGGTTCACCACTGTTCCAAATGTTCTCCATTTGTGGATAATGGCTCTCACCGTGGTTCGCTGGAGTCCCACAACTTTAGAATGGCTTTGTAACCCTTTCCAGATTGATAGATGTCAATTACTTTGTTTCTCATCTGTTCCTGAATTTCTTTGGATCACGGCATGATGTCTTGCTTTTTGAGATCTTTTGGCCTACTTCATTTTGTTAGACAGGTTGTATTTAAGTGATTTCTTGATTCAACAGGTCTGGCAGTAATCAGGCCTGGGTGTGGCTAGTGAAATTGAACCCAGCTTTCCAAAAAATGTGATTAACCACAGTAAATTCATGATTTAACAAGGGGGGGCAATTACTTTGTCACATAGGGCCATGAAGGTTCGGATAGCTTTTTTCCTTTAATAAATACAATTATCACTTAAAAACTGCATTTTGTGTTTACTTGGGTTATCTTTGTGTAATATTAAAATTTGTTTGATGATCTGAAACATTTAAGTGTGACAAATGTGCAAAAAAAATAAGAAATCAGGAAGGGGGCAAAACTTTTTCACAGCACTGTAAGTATTCAGACGCTTTGCTATGAGACTCAAAATTGAGCTCAGGTGCATCCTGTTTCCATTGATCATCCTTGAGATGTTTGTACAACTTGATGGGAGTCCACCTGTGGTAAATTCAATTGATTGGACATGATTCGGAAAGGCACACACCTGTCTATATAAGGTCCCACATTTGACAGTGCATGTCAGAGCAAAAACCAAGCCATGAGGTCGAAGTAATTGTCCGTAGAGCTCCGTGACAGGATTGTGTCAAGGCACATTTTTGCAGCATTGAAGGTCCCCAAGAAAAGAATGGCCTCCATCATTCTTAAAGGGAAGAAGTTTGGAACCACCAAGACCATTCCTAGAGCTGGGCGCCGGCCAAACTGAGCAATCGGGGGAGAAGGGTCTTGGTCAGGGAGGTGACCAAGAACCCGATGGTCACTCTGACCGAGCTCCGGAGTTCCTCTGTGGAGATGGGAGAACCTTCCAGAAGGACAACCATCTCTGCAGCACTCCACCAATTTATGGTAGAGTGGCCAGACGGAAGCCACTCCTCAGTAAAAGGCACGACAGCCCGCTTGGAGTTTGCCAAAAGGCCCCTTAAGGACTCTCAAACCATGAGAAACAAGATTCTCTGATCTGATGAAACCAAGATTGAAATCTTTGGCCTGATTGCCAAGCATCATGTCTGGACGATAACCTGGCACCATCCCTACGGTGAAGCCTGGTGGTGGCAGCATCATACTGTGGGGTTGTTTTTCAGGCAGGGACTGGGAGACTAGTCAGGATTGAGGGAAAGATGAACGGAGCCAAGTACAGAGAGATCCTTGACTAAAACCTGCTCCAGAGTGCTCAGACCCTCAGACTGGGGTGAAGGTTCACCTTCCAACGGGACAACAACCCTAACCACACAGCCAAGACAACACAGGAGTTGCTTCAGGTCAAATCTCTGAATGTCCTTGAGTGGTCCAGCCAGAGCCTGGACTTGAACCCGATCGAACATCTCTGGAGAGACCTGGAAATAGCTCTGCAGCGATGCTCCCCATCCAACCTGACAGAGCTTGATAGGATTTGCAGATACGAATGTGGAAACTCCCCAGATATAGGTGTGCCAAGCTTGTAGCGTCATACCCAATAAGACTCAAGGCTCTAATCGCTGCCAAAGGGTCTGAATACTTATGTCAATGTAATATTTCAGTGTTTCATTTTTAATACATTTGTAATAATGTCTGAAAACCTGTTTTTACTTTGTCATTATGGGTTATTGTGTGTAGATTGATGAGGGGGAAAAACGATTTAATACATTTTAGAATAAGGCTGTAACATAACAAAATGTGGAAAAGTCAAGGGGTCTGGATACTTTCCAAATGCACTGTATATGTACACACAGTATCTACCTCAATTACCTCGTATCCCTGCACATTGACTCAGTACTGGTACCCCGTGTATATAGCCAAGTTACCGTTACTCATTGTGTATTTATTATTACGTGTTATTCCTTTCTATTGTTTCTCTATTTTCTTTCTCTGCATTGTTGGGAAGGGCCCGTAAGTAAGCATTTCACTGTTAGTTTACGAAGCATGTGACAAATAACATTTTATTTGATTTAAATACCCCTTGTGTCTCGCATTCCACTCTACCTAATTCATATAGTTACCTCTCTTGTGTACAGAAAGAAATCAATCAAACTGGACACTTAACTTAGGCTCCTAGCTCGCTTTTCGCCTTCGAAAATAGCTCGCTAACAGCTAATTAATCATCTTTGGCTAATGGAATCAAATTGAGGTATTCATCATTATAAACACTGTTTCAATGCAGAGCTTGAATAGGAGAGTGGCTCCATGTGTGAACTATGTGCGCACACAGAACATCACCGAAACAATTACCATAATTGGGCTTTTTCATCTCACTATTATACTATAGGAATTGTACCCTCAACTCTAAATATATACACTCTCAGAAAAAAGGGTTCCAAAAGGGTTCTTTGGCTGTCCCCATAGGAGAACCCTTTTTCGTTCCAGGTAGAACTCTTTCGGGTTCCATGTAGAACCCTCTGGGAAAGGGTTCTACATTGAACCCAATAAGGTTCTACCTGGAACCAAAAAGGGTTCTTCAAAGTGTTCTCCTATGGGGACAGCCGAAAAACCCTTTTAGGTTCTAGATAGCACCTTGTTTTCTAAGAGTGTAACCAATGGCAGCGAGAGCACTAATTAGGCTTGTGAAATCCTATCAACAGTATGTATGAGGTGAAAGGACCTGTTACACATGACCGGACTTGGAGCTTCGTAATCATCGGCTTCATCACACAATATGCTTCCACAGATGTTACTTGAGGTCAAATTGTAGGCATTGGGATTTTTTTATTTATTTAACTAGACAAGTCAGTTAAGATGGAACTCCTGATCACGGCCGGTTGTGATACAGCCCAGGATCGAAACGGGGTCTGTAGCGACGCCTCTAGCACTGAGAGACAGTGCCTTAGACCGCTGCACCACTCGGTAGCCCACCTATTGAGAATTAGAAGGGGAATTCTCTGGGAAGGTTGGTCATTCTGAATAACATCCCTCCGATGGTACAGACGTAGGATCTTAATTTGATCACTCTTTTGTTAATGATAATTTTCCTGTACTGCAGGAAATGCAAACTTGTAGTGTATTCAAGGTTTAAAAAGGCTTCTAAAGTTTGTAATTTCCACTTTTACATTTCTAACTTGATTTTCCGTAATATAAAATGCATCAACCCCTACAAAGAAAATATCCATTAATTATAATCCACATAATAATTCACATTTCCTGTTGCTGCAGGATTATTTTACTGCTGTTGCAAACTGGCTCAAATTAAGATACTACATCTGTATTGAGGCACTCAAAGATCTCCAGGCACATTTCAAGTCCAGCTAGAGAGTGATAAGGTCATACAGTCTTTTCCCCATACACCTTTTTTCCATATCTTTGTCTGGTAAGGCTAGGACTGGGCAGTGTCAGTTGGCATGGAGATATGCAGATGTAGGATCTTAATTTGATCACTCTTTTGTTGCATGAAATGTCTTGCATAGCAAGAAATGCAAACTTGTTGTCACGTTCCTCGTATTCTCCCTCATCGGAAGATATGTCGAAATCACTTGATGACCAATACGCAGCAGGTTGACTGTTCCACATCATATTTATTATAGATGGAAACGACAAAACAAAATAAACACGCAAAGGCGAAAGGTGACAGTTTCACAGGAGAAACGAAACACAGTGCAAAATACAATTACCCACAAATACCAAACACAAACACACCCCACTATATGGGACTCTCAATCAAAGGCAGATAGACAACACCTGCCTTCAACTGAGAGTCCCAACCCCAATTAACCAAACATAGACATACACCTACACATAGAAAACCTAACCTAGAACCTAACCCAACACTCACAACCCCACTATACCATAACCAAACATAACTCTGCCACGTCCTGACCAAATATAATACAAAATTACCTAAGTATATGGTCAGGACGTGACATTACCCCCCCCCCTAAAGGTGCATACACTGAATGCACCAAACCAACAGAAAAAACAACAACACACAATTAACCCCCTAACTAAAGGGAGGGAAGGGAGGGTGGCTGCCGTCAACGACGGCACAGTGCTACACCCCCCCTCCCCAACCCACCTATATTGGAGGTGGCTCCGGTTCTGGCCTACTGTCCAACAGACCGTAGACAGATCTGTTGGGCTTAGGACAGTAGGCAGACTTCTTTGGTTCTGGTTCGTGGGCCGACTCCTTCGGTCCCAGGCTGTAAGCAGACTCCTTCGGTTCTGGGTTGTAGGCAGAATCATCACAGTCATAGTTAATCAACTTTACTTTAGAATTGTGACCAGACTCACCCGGTTCTGGGTCACAGGCAGCTCCCCTCAGTCCCGGGTCGCAAGCTGTTGTCGGATACTCTGGTCCACACCCCGGTGTCGGATCCTCTGGGCCGCACCCCGGTGTCGGATCCTCTGGGCCGCACCCCGGTGTCGGATCCTCTGGGCCGCACCCCGGTGTCGGATCCTCTGGGCCGCACCCCGGTGTCGGATCCTCTGGGCCGCACCCCGGTGTCGGATACTCTGGTCCGCACCCCGGTGTCGGATCCTCTGGGCCGCACCCCGGTGTCGGATCCTCTGGGCCGCACCCCGGTGTCGGATACTCTGGTCCGCACCCCGGTGTCGGATCCTCTGGGCCGCACCCCGGTGTCGGATCCTCTGGGCCGCACCCCGGTGTCGGATCCTCTGGGCCGCACCCCGGTGTCGGATCCTCTGGGCCGCACCCCGGTGTCGGATCCTCTGGGCCGCACCCCGGTGTCGGATCCTCTGGGCCGCACCCCGGTGTCGGATCCTCTGGGCCGTACACCGGTGTCGGATACTCCGATGGCCCTGACCCAGAATTCACCAGGCTGGGGAGACATGATGGATGCCTGGCCCTGGGCACAGGCACAGGACTCACCAGGCTGGGGAGACATGACAGAGGCCTGGCCCTAGGCGTAGGCACAGGACTCACCGGGCTGGCAGTTGTCCCTGGCCACTCTGGCAGTTCAGGGCAGTCTGGCCACTCTGGCAGTTCAGGGCAGTCTGGCCACTCTGGCAGTTCAGGGCAGTCTGGCCACTCTGGCAGTTCAGGGCAGTCTGGCCACTCCGGCAGTTCAGCGCAGTCTGGCCACTCCGGCAGTTCAGCGCAGTCTGGCCACTCCGGCAGTTCAGCGCAGTCTGGCCACTCCGGCAGTTCAGCGCAGTCTGACCTCTCTGGCGACTGTTGACTGGCGGGCAGCTCTGACGACTGTTGACTGGCGGGCAGCTCTGACGACTGTTGACTGGCGGGCAGCTCTGACGACTGTTGACTGACGGGCGGCTCTGACGACTGTTGACTGGCGGGCAGCTCTGACGACTGTTGACTGGCGAGACCCACCGGAGGCCTAGTCCTGGGAGGTGGCACAGGACGGACCAGGATGGGGAGACCCACTGGAGGCCTGGTCCTGGGAGGTGGCACAGGATGAACCAGGATGGGGAGACCCACGGAAGGCCTGGTCCTGGGTGGTGGCACAGGATGGACCAGGATGGGGAGACCCACTGGAGGCCTGGTCCGAGGAGGAGGCACAGGATAAACCGGGCTGTGGGGGAGCACTGGAGTTCTGGTACGGACACTCTTTACCCACACTCCAGGCTGAATGCCCACTTTGGCCCGGCACGGGCGGAGAGCAGGCATTGGGCGAACTGGACCCTCCCAGCGCTCTGGAGACACAGTGCGCAACGCCGGCGCAGGATAACCTGGACCGAGGAGGCGCACTGGAGACCAGACGCGCTGAGCTGGCACCATCCGCCCTGGCTCGATGCCTGCACTCGCATAGCACTTGCGGGGGGCTGGTGTGTAGCGCACCGGGCTTTGAACGCGCACTGGGGACACCGTGCGCTCCACAGCATAACACGGTGTCTTACCAGTACCACGCTGCTTCCGGTAAGCACGGGGAGTTAGCTTAGGTCTACCAGCTGACTCCGCCAATCTCCCCGTGTGCCCCCCCCAAAAAAAAATTTGTGGGGCTGCCTCCCGTGTCCGTTGCGCTCCCTCTCCTCATACCAGCGCCTCTCAGCTCTCGCCGCCTCGATCTCCCACTGCGGGCGGCGATAATCCCCAGCTTGAGCCCATGGTCCTTTCCCATCCAGGATTTCCTCCCAAGTCCATGACTCCAGATAGCTTTTCTCCTGGTGCCTCTCCTTGTGCTGCTCCTTCCTCTGCTGCTTGGTCCGTTGTTGGTGGGTAATTCTGTCACGTTCCTCGTATTCTCCCTCATCGGAAGATATGTCGAAATCACTTGATGACCAATACGCAGCAGGTTGACTGTTCCACATCATATTTATTATAGATGGAAACGACAAAACAAAATAAACACGCAAAGGCGAAAGGTGACAGTTTCACAGGAGAAACGAAACACAGTGCAAAATACAATTACCCACAAATACCAAACACAAACACACCCCACTATATGGGACTCTCAATCAAAGGCAGATAGACAACACCTGCCTTCAACTGAGAGTCCCAACCCCAATTAACCAAACATAGACATACACCTACACATAGAAAATCTAACCTAGAACCTAACCCAACACTCACAACCCCACTATACCATAACCAAACATAACTCTGCCACGTCCTGACCAAATATAATACAAAATTACCTAAGTATATGGTCAGGACGTGACACTTGTAGTGTATTCGAGGTTTAAAAAGGCATCGAAAGTTTGTAATTTACACTTTGAAATTCCAGACTTCATTTTCCCTTCGTGAAAAATGTATCTACCCCCACAAAAATGTCCATTAATTATAATCCACATAATATTTCACATTTCCTGTTGCTGCAGGATTGTTTTCTTGCGGTGCAAAACGCAGGTTAGCATTTTTCATCATGAATATTCTTCTGGAGGCAGCTCTGCAGAGTGGTCACTAGCTGACACAGCTATAAAGTCAGAAAACCACACTGCTACTGTAATTATACTTGGGATATTGCTTTTCAACAGTAAAAGTTCAAACATTGCTCATCATTCAAACTGCCTCTAATGCCTAACCCTAACCTTAAGAATGGCCTTCAGCGATGTTTGAACTTTTACTGTTGAAAAGCAATATCCCAAGTGTAAATACAATAAAGTACAGACAGTAAAGGGTAAAAAATATATATTTCTGAGCAAACGAGTGTTTTTTAGACAACTTTAGCAAACTTCAAGGAGTAGCGCAGTCTAGGAGTTGGTCTGGTGGGAATCTGTGATGTCATCGGCCTTCCCCCTTGCTTGAGGAACAATAGAGGAGCAATAGAGAACAAAAGAGGAAAGGCCCACCCCCCACTTGTGTTATGTCATGACATACCTGGACCACCTATTGAGATGTGCCTTTTGTTAAGTAAATCAGGTGTTGAATGAGGTGAAAAGCAGACTGGAGTGCCACTTTAAATTAAGACCGAAAAGCTAACCACTGGGCTATTTAAAGGGAAATCGCTCAGTTCTGCCTCCAGGACAAGACTCATGACAAGAAACGTCAACCTGCATTAGAAACTGGTCAAATTAATATCCTATATCTATAGGTATAGCTCCAAAGCATTTACAGTCAGCCTTTCAATAAGCATAAAACAGAGCAATCCTTCATGAAAAAATGACTTTCAGTCAGATAGGCCAAGATGAGTTTGGAAGTATTAGTGATCCTACTGTAGCCTACAATGCTGTCCTGATAAACCATAGCACTAAAATGCAAATATCATTAATGTGTTGTCTGCTAGCAAACAAATAGCATCTGTCCGTATCAAGCCTGAGCCGTTCCCGCAAATCTAGCCTTTGACGCAGGGACTGAGGGTTGCTAAGGAACATGAATTCACACTTAACCCCTGTTTCCCTCAACCAACAGCTGCGGCTCTCCTTTCGCTAGTTGTCGCTAATGCATTCAGTTCAATCTGGCCTGACACACACACATACTGTACACACACACACACACACACACACACACACACTGTCCAATCTGCAGCGACCATGTGCGCCCCATTCAATGAATGCTCTCCCTTTGCCCCTACGCTTAGACAAAAGGACATGATGCTTGATTATGGGGCCTGAGTGAGTAAGTGATTGTATAGGCTAAACACTGGGAGTGTGTATCTATTGATATAGTAGTGTCTTCCTCCCAAATGGCACCCTATTCCCTTTTTAGTGCAAGCGGTTTGGTTGAAAGTAGTGCACTGTGTAGGGAATAGGGTGCCATTTGGGACGTAGGACAACTGTTATGTAGAATGCTGTATACAGGCCTTATCAGTGATTCCCAGACCCTCAGTTGATGTTGCAGCCTTTGTTGAGGTTGTCAATGGTAAAAAGTAGAAGAGCTGGGTTATTGTGATTTGTATAGTTTGGTGAGGACAACCAAGAGGCCCTGATTTAAATATAGAATAGAACCAAAACACAGTTAGCTAATTGAAAGGGTACAACAGGCTAATATCCCATTCACATGACATTATATCCACTGTGTCTACAAAACATTAGGAACACCTGCTCTTTCCATGACATAAACTGACCAGGTGAATCCAGGTGAAAGATATGATCCCTTATTGATCTCACTTGTTAAATCAAATAACGTTTTATTCGTCACATGCGCCGAGTACATCAAGTGTAGACCTTACAGTGAAATGCTTACTTACGAGCCCTTAACCAAAAATGCAGTTTAAAAAAAATAGGGATAAGAATAAGATATAAAAGTAAGAAGTAATTAAAGAGCAGCGGTAAAATAACAATAGCAAGACTATATACAGGGGGGTACCGATACAGAGTCAATGTGCGGGGGCACCGGTTAGTTGAGGTAGTATGTACATGTAGGTAGAGTTATTAAAGTGACTATGCATAGATGACAACAGAGAGTAGCAGTGGTGTAAAGAGGGGGTGAGAGGTTGGGGGGGAGGCACTGCAAATAGTCTGGGTAGGCATTTGACTAGATGTTCAGGAGTCTTATGGCTTGGGTGTAGAAGCTGTTTAGAAGCCTCTTGGACCTAGACTTGGCGCTCCGGTACTGCTTGCCGTGCGGTAGCAGAGAGAACAGTCTATGACTAGGGTGGCTGGGTTCTTTTTTAGGGCCTTCCTCTGACACCGCCTGGTACAGAGGTCCTGGATGGCAGGAAGCTTGGCCCCAGGGATGTACTGGGCCGTTCGCACTACCCTCTGTAGTCCACTTCAATCCACTTCAATCAGTGTAGATGAAGGGGAGGAGACAGGTTAAAGAAGGATTTTTATGTCTTGAGACAATTGAGACATGAATTGTGTATGCGTGCCATTCAGAAGGTGAATGGGCAAGACAACATATTTAAGTGCTTTTGAACGGGGTATGGTAGTAGGTGCCAGGCGCACCGGTTTGAGTGTGTCAAGAGCTGCAACACTGCTGGGTTTTTCACACTCAACAGTTTTCCGTGTGTATCAAGAATGGTCAAAGGACATCCAGCCAATTTGACACAACTGTGGGAAGCATTGGAGTCAACATGGGCCAGCATCCCTGTGGAACGCTGTTGACATCTTATAGAGTCCATGCCCTGATGAATTGAGGCTGTTCTGAGGGCAAAAGGGGTGCAACTCAATAGTAGGAAGGTGTTCCTACTATTTTGTACACTCAGTGTAGGCCTCACATTATAGCCAGAACAGTTGAAGGAGCCATGAAATTGCAACGAGATGTGTGCCTTTGAGAGCATGGCTGGCTGCTGCAGTGTAGTAGGTGACTGGGGACAGATTTTTAGAACCACCACCTGCTCCCTGAGTCATTGGTAAACACATTCGTTCACTCTGCATCTTGTTCATTATCAGTAGTCAGGACTCAGGCACACACTCATATTGAAGCTTTCCTGTGCAGATGGTCCTAGTGAGGCGCTAATGGACTAAATTCTCTATCTAGATGTAATTCCTAATAGTCATGATACTCCTGAAGCTTTCCATTGCAGATCCTACTGATGTGTTATAACAGATCTAGCTGTACTAGATAGAAGTGAAATCCTATGGTTTGTTCCTGATGCACTAGGTTCTCTATCTACATTATATTTCTAGATAGTAATCAAGTCATGTAGTTTATGCGTCCATGAGTTCGTTTATAAGAGTCATATGATATATTGTACCATACTGGAGCGTTCCTACTATTGCAGTTCCTAATGATGAGCTACAATATCTATTTGGATTCCATTACTAGATTAAATCATGTAGTTTGTAGTTTCCTGTCCGTTTGTACTTCCCTGTACTTGTTTATATGAGTCATATGATGAACTGTATGCATTTTCCCGAGACAATATGAGGTTCTTGGACACCCCCTCCTTATATCAATAAATAATATTCAATTAAACTCAAAGTACATTTACACGTGGTTTATACTATAAACATGAATAATATAATAGTATTGTATTATATTCTACACTGTACAGTAATGATGCTTAATCCTAACTGAAAATGCCAAGTAGTCACTGATTCAGCCTTGGCATCAATACTCACAAAAGGATGATAATGTTGGGTCAGAGATGGTGCACATCAACCACTAACTTTATGTGCCAGTCCTAAGGTCAGGCACAAAGCAATGAACAGGGAGGAAAATGTAATTTCCTACTCAAACATTGTAAAACGTTAAACAACAGCATGGACTTGGAATTGATTTTCGCTGGAGGACCAACATGATTACTGAGCATCTGCTGTTTATGTGAATCAAACAAGTCAGATTGTAGTAAGAGGTGAACTAGTTATCTGATAGGAATAGGCCTAGATATCCATAGAAGGTCCCCATAGGCACAGATCTAGGATCAGCTTTAGCCTCCCTAAAACATAACCTTTGCCATAAACGTGGGGAAACATGACATTGTGCTTAGATCAGCATCGTGGGGCAATTTACACATCCTAATATGTGACAATCATCCAACTTCAGCTAAAGCCGAGCAAGAACTAGACCTATTCTAATGAGTGTATTAATATTCAATTACATTCAAATAACTTTTATTTTCTGGGAGGGAACTTCATGGGGGAAACGGGCAAATGTCCCATTCACATGACATGATATAGGCCTCACATTATGGCCAGAACAGTTGAAAGAGCCATGAAATTGAAACGAGATGTGTGTCTTTGAGAGCATGGCTGGCTGCTGCAGTGTAGTAGGTGACTGGGGACAGATTTTTAGAACCACCACCTGCTCCCTGAGTCATTGGTAAACACATTCGTTCACTCTGCATCTTGTTCATTATCAGTAGTCAGGACTCAGGCACACACTCATATTGAAGCTTTCCTATGCAGATGGTCCTAGTGAGGCGCTAATGGACTAAATTCTCTATTTAGATTTAATCCTAGATATTTCCTGGTAGGGAACTTCATATGTGGTGATGAATGGTACTGTACATAGAACACAAAAAACATACTGTATAAAGGATTAGAAGGGGTTGAATATCATTCTGATGGCACCCATCTGTCTATCCATCAGACTCTCTGAGCGGTCCGTTCCCCTCCACCACCCACCAATGCCACCACAAGCCCAAGCGCTGCCTGCCCATCCAGCAGTGTGGCGTTGTGGGCGGAGGCCAGAGGAGAGGCCTGGCCATAAGTCCCTTGCTCTTCCACCCGAACACCAAGGGCTCCCAGATCGCCATGGACCTGGCCCAGAGGACCGTCAAGAGGCAGGCCAGTTTCTGTAACGCCATCACCTTCAGCAACAGACCCGTAGCGTTGTATGAGCAGGTCCGGATCAAGGTATGTAGAGATTTAGATGGACACAACACCACACCCAAGAAGGTTTATTTACAGTATTCAAAGTATTCTAACAATGGTAGATTCATTTTATTTGTTTATTTTATTAACATTTTCAAGAAAAAAAAGCCCATTCCTCAGCAAGGTCCCCAATCAACATGTTGAACTGCCAGAGAGGCACCAGAACATCCAGTTGTAGGGAACTTTGTAGGTTGTTCTATACATGGTGGGATGCTGACACCAAAGGCTCAAAAGATGACGCAAGATACGGAGAGAGATACTAACACGGATCTGTACAATAGGTGAGACTAGCTTTGATGTGTACAGTATCTGATGTATGCACGGTATATATAATGTAAACACACCAAGTCAGAATGGTGATGCGAACACACACACCACACACACACCACACACACACACACACACACACACACACACACACACACACACACACACACACACACACACATCTAGCTTATGAGCTTGTCCAGGTAAATCCTTATTTCAGTCTCCTGCTGCTTCCCCCTCCTGTTCCTGTGTCTCCCCAAATAGGCTTAGCAGGTTTCCATCTTGCAAGCCAGCATGTCAACCCAGTCAAAGCACTGGGTAAATACTGCTTATGGCACCAGGGCAAGTGGATGTGGCTTTACTGGGTGTTGGTAAAACAATGAGTGAATAGCAGCAAGCACAACAGTTAATTCAGCCAAGTGCTCTAAAGCAGTGGTTCCTAAACCTTTTTTGGAAAATTAACTTTAAAACTGATCAATGCTCTCCTCATCCCATGACAAAATGTGTAGAAGTGCAGGAAATAAGTTTTAAACCTGCAATATTTTCTCTCCGCCAACAAGAGGCGTGTGAACAGTTTGTGTCATGAACAGTGCTTGTGCCTATAGAAATAGACTTCGCTCACTCGCGGAGGAACGTGTGATGTTCCCCAACGCTGGAATGGGGGCCTGAGTGAAAAAGTTTGGGAACCCCTGCTCTGAAGTACACTTAAACCACAAGACAATTTAGGCAATTGTCTTACATAAATAATATTTAGGTACAGTTCAGGGTTTCCGTTAACCGGTAAAAAAAAAAAAGAAAAGCTGCTAAAACATTTTTGACTCCGGCCAAATGTCCGGGGGAATTTTAGCCTGTTCATTGATTGAAATACCAGTCGCTGTAGCGTGTGAGCTGCTGCTACAGCTCATCAAACAGCTGGTTTGTTGGTGCTGGAGTGAAACGTGTTTTTATAAGCCCAATCATTGTGCAACAATTATAAACGCAATCGCCTGTTAAAAACTGTTTTGATGGCCACGATTTTAAAAAAAGCTACTATTTTTACTTCTCAGCTGGTAATTGATTTGCGCTTCCCATTCACCATTCAAGTGCATAGGCAACTAGGCAGGCAATAGTGTGTCACACACCACTTTGCAATGAGCGGAAGGCAGTAGGAATTTAGAAAACATATACTTAACTGTTTGAAACCTGAACGTTTTTGTCACACCCTGACCGTAGAGAGCCTTTTTATTTCTCTATTTGGTTAGGTCGGGGTGTGATTTGTGTGGTCATTCTAGATTATGTGTTTTTATGTTGGCCTGATATGGTTCCCAATCAGAGGCAGCTGTCTTTCGTTGTCTCTGATTGGGGATCATATTTAGGCAGCCTTTTCCCACGGGGTTTTTGTGGGATCTTGTTTTTGTATAGCTACTGTGAAGCCTGCAGAACTTTACGTTTGTTTTGTATTTTTCTTTGTTTTGTTTGGTGTTCATCTATTGAAAGTAAGATGTACGCTTACCACGCTGCACCTTGGTCTCCTTCTTACGACAAACGTGACAGTTTTACTACAGTACATATTATGAGGCATGTCTTACCTGGCTTCGAAGTAGCCTAGCCAAAATCCAACCAAACTTACAGGCAATTATTTTATAAAAACTTCCACATGCCATTGAAACCAGTAGCCTATTTCTCTTATCTTGTATTGGTTTTCAAATCCACTTTATTTCATTGTCCTGGAGCCAAATGCACAATCCTAGTCATATTAACAACCCATGCTAGTTGTTGCATCTTTATCTCCCTTCAAAATTTCGAATGGATATTTTTTCTCTGTCTCATGAAACCGCTCGCATGTGCGATGTGCTTTTGACAACTGTGTTTTCCTGCTAATAGCGTTATGAAACGAACATTTGCACGTATCCTACTGCCTTGTGCGGATTGCTGCGCTTATAATGTGAAGACTAAATAATGTATCAACATTTTAAGCTAAATATTCTGATCAGTTGCATGAGCCTCATTTCTTTTTACATTTTTTGGGGGGGGATGTAGCCTAGGTCTTCTAGTTGTATGACTTTGGGATCTATCGTCCCACAACTGTCCCAGATTTTGTTTGGAATAGCTTACTTCTTTCACACAGAACGACAAGCTGTCCAATAGAATAGGTACACTTTTCAACTATGGGGGATAGCAGATTGACATAGGCTAGTGATTTTGCTGTTCATTACTCCTGTTAGCTGAGGGAAAGTAAATGTGGCAGTTATTTTCAAATTGCGCATCGGAATTCTGTAAGAAGGATGCACGCCATTGCATCCTAGAGTTTCATGGTCTGTTGAGATGAATTACCATAATCTAAATGGGATTTCTGTCACTGTGGGTGGACACCCTAATCAGGTTACGCACCCAATGCATATTGGTCCGGTAAATGTCTTAAATGTCCGGTAAATTAAAATGCTGCCAGTCAAAGGCCTGGTACACTTATAGAACCAACCAAATTGGCCCATTACTTGCTTTCTTTTGCAACCTGTCAGCATTGTATAGGCCTAAGTCACAAAATGGAATCTCATTGACAAACAATACACAAAGGGAACCTTCAAACTTCAAGGCAACATTTAGACTTCCTTATAAAGTATAATCCTAGACCTTACACTCTTATGCTACTACAAACTGCTGTAAGACCATCGACCTATCATAGTCTGTCCTCCTTCCACAGATCACTAAGAAGCAGTGTTGCTGGAGTGGAGCTCTCCGTCTGGGCTTCACGGCTAAAGACCCGTCCCGTATCAACCCAGACAGCCTGCCCAAGTATGCCTGTCCTGACCTGGTCTCCCAGAGTGGCTTCTGGGCCAAGGCACTACCTGAGGAGTTCGCCAACGAAGGGAACGTCATCGCCTTCTGGGTGGACAAGAAGGGCCGGGTCTTCTATAGAATCAATGAGTCCAACCCGATGTTGTTCTTCAGTGGGGTGAGAACAGGAGAACCACTGTGGGCACTGATAGATGTCTATGGGTTGACCCGTGGAGTGCAACTGCTAGGTATGTAAGAAAGCATGCATGCACACCTACACATTCATCTCCATACCATTCCTCACTCAAAAAAGTTAACAAAACAAACAAAAAAAGATTCAAACGTCAAGAATCATGTGTGTTCCTTTGGCTAAAAGTATATTTGCTACAATGCTTGGACAGTTTGAACTCTCTTCTATTAGTCACTTGGGGAGACCCCTGGCGTCTTGGTAAACCGTATGCTGCTCGGAGCGTTGTTACAATCGCTCTCTTCTGCCCTAGTTAAATCAACACACAGCCTTTTACAGTCAGGCTATAGCCAGGGCAGCCTAGGGTACAGAGCTCCTATAGGTCCTCAGGGGGCCTTCTGACTAACATCTGCCCTCAACATACTGGTCGCTTACATCTGAACTGTAATAGTCCTACAATTTTCTTCCCTAGATTTTCTTTTCCTGCTTTAGCTTTCCACCTACATCCAAAATATATACGTCATGTTTACAATTAAACCAGCATCCTCTTATCTCTCTGTATACGTAGACATGCAGCAGTATAGTTATTGTTTTTCTTTTTAGTACTGTAGACCTATACATTCTTATTTAGGTACAGTAATCTCTTACTGATTTACATAGAACATTCTATGGTCGCCTTATTATGGTTTTGTGAAATTTCACATGTAACAGGAATGAACATGGGGCTTATATTTGTTTCCACCTACCACACACAAACCTCCAGGCTGCCTTCACTTCATATTCCCTATCAGAGGTGGTATCTGTCAGACCAAATCACTTTTTTCCCAAGCCTGCCGACACGCATTATGTTACATATTCTATTCATTTAAGTTAATGGCTCCACTGCACTGTACATGCATCAGGACACGTCTGTTTTGCTGCTACTGTAAAGTCTAACATCCCCCTAGGTAATCATCTAGGTCAGATTTAGCTTTACCTGATAGTGGTTACGGTTAGGTTAAGGAAATGTTTAACTGATCACAGGTTTCTGCTTATTGGGAACGGCACAGATAGAGAAGTACCTGAGGCATCTGTTAGTCATCCTGGTGTTCTCACAGACTACTGTTACAAACAATACCTAGAATAAGTTTTAAACTGTCTCAGTTCTGTTTAATCAAATGCCAACTCTGAAAGATTTATTAAATAAATGTAAACGATCCTTAATCACTGAAAAGAAAACTCTGTTTTCACATGAGCTTTTTTAAAACCCATAATTACACACTGTCTCACACAAACACACAAACACACACACACACACACACACACACACACACACACACACACACACACACACACACACACACACACACACACACACACACACACACACACACACACACACACACACACTCACAAACACACAGAAACCGTTATTTACTATCTTAGCACAAAGGTGAACACACGTGCCTACTTCTAAAAACATAGTGTATTTTGTCCTTCGATAACATCGGTTAAAGTCCCAAGGGTTGTGTTGAGGTCAGCACAGAAGGTTAGGATGACAGGATGACCCCGGTTGCGCCCAGCAACAACTTCGAGGCCTCCGATTGGGAGATGCATGATAGGTCCCTCTGTAGGTATTGTGTGATAGGCCCCCTGCAAGAGATGCCTTCCAGACACATTTTAGGGGTTATTACACATGGCTTAGTGTGATGTAGTGTTTTCCACACCTCCAGTTGGGTGATGAGCATAGTTTAAGATCCAAGCTGTAGCTAATGAAACCCAGACAGGCAGAATTATGGGATAAATAAGTCTAGCTACTCTGGTGTTGGCAGCTTCATTCCTCATACACACACAGACACACACCTTCTACGACAACCATGAGAATGGCGATGCACTGCACTGCACTTCCCTGCCTGCCTGTCTATCTCTTTTTAACTATCTCTTCTTAATTCTCTTCTTAACTATCTCTTCTTAACTATCTTCTCTGTCTATCTCTTCTTAACTGCCTTAACTACATACCACCAGCACTAACATTTAAATGACTTCAAACGCGATACATTATCAGTCATGTAGTGACTCCATGTCTTTCATGTGCATATGACAAATAAACAAACAAAGTTGACGAGAGCATTGAACTTGACATACAACACCCGTCCTGCCTGTCACATTCTGTTAAAGGTCCCAAAGCACACACATCCCTGGGTCGCTCCTCTTTTCAGTTCGCTGCAGCTAGCAACTGGAACGAGCTGCAAAAAACACTTGAACTGGACCGTTTTATCTCCATCTCTTCATTCAAAGACTCAATCATGGACACTCCCACTGACAGTTGTGGCTGCTTCGCGTGATGTATTGTTGTCTCTACCTTCTTGCCCTTTGTGCTGTTGTCTGTGCCCAATAATGTTTGTACCATGTTTTGTGCTGCTACCATGTTGTGTTGCTACCATGTTGTTGTCATGTTGTGTTGCTACCATGCTGTGTTTTCATGTGTTGCTGCCATGCAATGTTGTTGTCTTAGGTCTCTCTTTATGTAGTGTTGTGGTGTCTCTCTTGTCATGATGTGTGCTTTGTCCTATATTTTAATTTTATTTTTAATCCCAGCCCCCGTCCCTGCAGGAGGCCTTTTGCCTTTCGTTAGGCCATCATTATAAATAAGAATTTGTTCTTAACTGACTTGCCTAGTTAAATAAAGGTTCAATTCAAAAATGTAATACAATTAACATGTACTGGGTCGTTCCACGAAATGAGTGCCTTTTGCTTCCCTTTGATGTGTTAAGTAGAAAGGAAGCACCAATATTGGATTTCACTCACCATCACAATTTAAATGCTGTCACTAACCACGCTTCCATCCAACCATTTCATGCGGATGAATTACCTGATGCTGTAACAAGTCACAACCGGGCTGATGGAAACATGAAATGCTGGTTCAATTTTATAAATGCAGAAAGTTAAATTATTCGTTCGACATGGTGGGATCTTTTTGTGTCTGTAAAGTTAATTATGCGAGAAATGGCGGTGGAAACGACTTCATGCGCAAATATTGATATACACTGCTCAAAAAAATAAAGGGAACACTTAAACAACACAATGTAACTCCAAGTCAATCCCACTTCTGTGAAATCAAACTGTCCACTTAGGAAGCAACACTGATTGACAATACATTTCACATGCTGTTGTGCAAATGGAATAGACAACAGGTGGAAATTATAGGCAATTAGCAAGACACCCCCAATAAAGGAGTGGTTCTGCAGGTGGGGACCACAGACCACTTCTCAGTTCCTATGCTTCCTGGCTGATGTTTTGGTCACTTTTGAATGCTGGCGGTGCTTTCACTCTAGTGGTATCATGAGACGGAGTCTACAACCCACACAAGTGGCTCAGGTAGTGCAGCTCATCCAGGATGGCACATCAATGCGAGCTGTGGCAAGAAGGTTTGCTGTGTCTGTCAGCGTAGTGTCCAGAGCATGGAGGCGCTACCAGTAGACAGGCCAGTACATCAGGAGACGTGGAGGAGGCCGTAGGAGGGCAACAACCCAGCAGCAGGACCGCTACCTCCGCCTTTGTGCAAGGAGGAACAGGAGAAGCACTGCCAGAGTCCTGCAAAATGACCTCCAGCAGGCCACAAATGTGCATGTGTCTGCTCAAACGGTCAGAAACAGGCTCCATGAGGGTGGTATGAGGGCCCGACGTCCACAGGTGGGGGTTGTGCTTACAGCCCAACACCGTGCAGGACGTTTGGCATTTGCCAGAGAACACCAAGATTGGCAAATTCGCCACTGGCGCCCTGTGCTCTTCACAGATGAAAGCAGGTTCACACTGAGCACGTGACAGACGTGACAGAGTCAGGAGACGCCGTGGAGAACGTTCTGCTGCCTGCAACATCCTCCAGCATGACTGGTTTGGCGGTGGGTCAGTCATGGTGTGGGGTGGCATTTCTTTGGGGGGCCGCACAGCCCTCCATGTGCTCTCCAGAGGTAGCCTGACTGCCATTAGGTACCGAGATGAGATCCTCAGACCCCTTGTGAGACCATATGCTGGTGCGGTTGGCCCTGGGTTCCTCCTAATGCAAGACAATGCTAGACCTCATGTGGCTGGAGTGTGTCAGCAGTTCCTGCAAGAGGAAGGCATTGATGCTATGGACTGGCCCGCCCGTTCCCCAGACCTGAATCCAATTGAGCACATCTGGGACATCATGTCTCGCTCCATCCACCAACGCCACGTTGCACCACAGACTGTCCAGGAGTTGGCGGATGCTTTAGTCCAGGTCTGGGAGGAGATCCCTCAGGAGACCATCCACCACCTCATCAGGAGCATGCCCAGGCGTTGTAGGGAGGTCATACAGGCACGTGGAGGCCACACACACTACTGAGCCTCATTTTGACTTGTTTTAAGGACATTACATCAAAGTTGGATCAGCCTGTAGTGTGGTTTTCCATAATAATCTCATCATGTAGCCTACCTGTACTGTATCTGCAAACTGTTGGCTAGAGCACATGTGCCAAGATCAGAGTGGGCACATTTTCTATGTAACGCAGCTGTTTTTGTGACAAAACCATCAGTAGAGTTGAAAAGGCGATGGAAACCCATTTAACATGTATTTTTTATTTGATACATTGGAATTTAATGACAAAAGTTATTTTTATGTGCACTATGTTTATGTGCACACACAGCCTTTTTATCCGCATCAAGTCACTTTGATGAAACACATCTCTGGTAGGAAAATTAGATGGAAACCTAGCTACTGCCAAAGTTTTGGCTTGGTGGCCAAACAAATGATCGGCATTGATCAATATGTAAAGAGTAATCTAAGAAGCCAAATGATTAAACACTTTGGCCACCCTGTAGCCTAGATGTCATAGCCATTCATTTCTGGAATATTGTCAGTCATTATATGCATTTTTGTAAGCCCTAGACTTTTTCCACTTTTTGTTGTGTTACAGCCTTTTTTGTCACTAGACTACACACAATACCCCATAATGTCAAAGTGGAATAATGTTTTCTAAATGTTCACAAATTAATTAAAAATTAAAAGTCAATAAGTATTCAACCCCTTTGTTATGGAAAGCCTAAATAAGTTCAGGAGTACAAATTTGCTTAACATGTCACATAACAAGTTGCATGCGCTCCCTTTGTGTGCAAGAATAAAGAATATTGTTTAACATGATTTTTGAATGACTACCTCATCTCTGTAAGGTCCTTCAGTCGAGCAGTGAATTTCAAACACAGATTCAACCACAAAGACCAGGGAGGTTTTTCCAATGCCTCGCAAAGAAGGGCACCTATTGGTAGATGGGTAAAAATAAATAAAAAGCAGACATTGAATATCCCTTTGATTGCACTTTGGAGGGTGTATCAATACTCCCAGTCGCTACAAAGAAACAGGCATCCTTACTTTCTGAGTTGCCAGAGAGGAAGGAAACTGCTCAGGGATTTCACCATGAGGCCAATGGTGACTTTAAAACAATGACAGAGTTTAATGGCTGTGATAGGAGAAGATGTAGGATGTATCAACAACATTGTAGTTACTCCACAATACTAACCTAATTGACAGAGTGAAAAGAAGGAAGCCTGTACAGAATAAAAACATTCCAAAACATGCATCCTGTTCGCACTAAGACACTAAAGTAAAACTCCTAAAACTTTGGCAAAGAAATGAACTTTATGTCCTGCATACAAAGTGTTATTTTTGGGGCAAATCCAACACAACACATAACTGAGGACCACTCTTCATATTTTCAAGCATGTGATGGCTGCATCATGTTATGGGTATGCTTGTCATCGGCAAGGACTAGGGAGTTTTTTAATGGCAAAAAGAAACAGAATAGAGCTAAGCACAAAAAAAGACAATAAAATCAATTTTAATGTTACTTTGTAACACAACAAAATGTGAAAAAAAATTAAGCGGTGTGAATACTTTCTGAAGGCACTGTATATGCATTTTGAGTCATTAAATGCATTTTAGCAAAGATGCAAATGTACATGTATTTGAAATACATTTTGTATTGAGGTCAGCACATGACAATAGTCTTAAAGTCTCTGATTGGGTGACTAATGAACAGGCCCTCGGTAGGTATCGTGTTATAGGCCCCCTGCAGGAGATGCCTTCCAGACACATTTTTGGGAATATTATTACAGATGGCGTAGTGTGATTTAGTGTTTTCCACTGCTCCAGTTGGATGATGAGCGTAGTTTAAGATCCCAGCTCTAGCTAATGAAACCCAGACAGGCAGAATTACGGGCTAGATAAATCTAGCTACTCTGAGGGTGGCAGCTTCATTCCACAATCCCACGTGGATGGAGACAGAGAGACACACACATCACACACGCACGCACTCACGCACACACACCGTCAATGACGACCCTAGAAATGGAGATGCGCTTGCCTGCCTGGCTGTCAATCTATCCTCTCTCTTAACTGCCTTCTCTTTTTTGGCACCATTAAGCTCACCTTCCCCGGCAATATATGTTGCCATAAACAAGTCCATGGTATTTGGGAAAGGTGATAGCATGACACTTCCTGCTAGAGCCTCCTAGGCAGGAACTGATCCTACACTGTTAAAATGAAGTGCTTTGTAACACTGAGCTTGCCACCATCTTGAAGGAGACGAAACCTTCACTTTGCTGGAGTTTTGAAACATATCATCCTGAGATGTTATGAAATATTACATGGTGTGTTGTAACACCACTAAATCAAGCGTTGTGCAACACCTTGCCAGGGACTGGGAGCACTCACTGAAAATATTTAAAACACTATTTTGGTGTTTCAAGTTCTGTTTAGTGCAGAATTAGATCCCTTCTCTTTTGGTGTAGTTTCCTAGTGTCTTAATGTTTAACATTGTTTTATGTATTTGAAAATGTGCCATTTTATAGAATTTCGGTAGGCATTGTCAGACACAGTGTTTAAACCACCAGACCCTACTGAAGGTTGAACTGCAAGAATTGACAGTAATAAATGTGGGAATGGGTGCAGTCCTCATTGAACATCATTTTGCCTGAAGGTTTTCAGAACTGTTCATCATGATCCATTACACCTCATGGCACAACAAGCTGAACATAGAGTTCTCTTTCTTCAAACATGCATACGACGTTGTGTGAAAAAATCACAAAGTCAAATTTTTTTAATTACCCACAATCCTCTTTAAACTGAGTCAAGTGTCAAGATAGGAAATGCAAGGTGATTCAAACCAAAGACTTCCAATGAGTTCAATCACTCAATGTTCTCTTTCTTTGGTTATCCTCATAAAATACACTTACATTTTCAACAACATTTACAACATATACAATTAATAAATCATTGAAACGACTTGCATGCATTTTGACACTTTATGGGGACAGTTCTGAAATGACAGAGGGGATAGAGATAGGTGGGAGAAACAGATTGAATGGGTGGAGCGGGTAATTTAACTCAGGTCTTTGGTGGGGAGAGGGGTGACTAAGCGAGGTGTGTTACCACTAGATAATTTCAATTCAGCCCAGAATAATTTCTTACAGTGTGGCTGTGTGGTTGAGCAGGTAAAATTCCAACGAAATGTACCATCTTACTGCCTGTCCTTTTTCCAATCTGTCTAAATAATGGAATTGAAAAACATTAAGATTCCACAAAACAATAATTCTCCATAGTCTCTTATCATTGATTAATATTTAAGCTATAAACCACTTGCATTTATAAACCATTGATTTTATGAGAAACACAGTTTTTGTGTTTTGATGCTGCCTTTTACATGCACTCAAACCCCAAAAAGTGTTTTCACAACACTCTCTTAAAATCACCAATATTCAGATGATTAACCACTTTGGGTGTTTCAGAGTACTTCATTTCAGTTTTAAAGCACATTATGTGTATTAAAACACTTACATTGGGTTTACATTCAAACACCAGATCTCAGCTTAGGTGCACAACTTTTCATGGTTTTGTTACACAATCATGGTGTTTGGAGACTTTCTATTTTTACAGTGTAGGTAGGAACTGATTTACTGTTTCAGGCCTTTAAAGCTACAATATGTAACTTCTTGGGAGACCTGACCAAATTCACATAGAAATGTGAGTTATAGATCTTTCATTCCCTTTGAAAGCAAGTCTAAGAAGCTGTAGATCTGTTCTATGTGTGCTATTTCTATGCTTCCTGTTCTGAAGTTTCGTTTTTGCATCTTTTACTTTTGGTTTTGTACATCAGCTTTGAACAGCTGAATATACAATATTTTGGGTTATGGAAAATATATTTCACAGCGGTTTAGATGGTACAATGATTCTCTACACAATGACTGCTTTTTTTGTCACATAAACTGAAATTAGGCAAACTATTAGAATTTTAGCAACCAGGAAATGGCGATTTCTGCAGAGTGCTTCTTTAACTGGGCAAATGCAATATCTTCTGGGTTGGGGCAGAATAATGAGCCCGATGCCCCTCAGAGGCTTTACATCCTGCAGGATAAAAAAGTTGTTTCATAAATATACATGGAGCTCCAGTGCTTCATGGCTGTCTGTCACATACCGTTGACGTGTGCAATGTTTATGCACGTACAGGCGCAGAGGCATACAAGTATGAACACACACACACACACACACAGGTCCATAGAACTGGGGTTAGAGAGGTTGAGGAGTTCCAGCTGCTGTTTTGAAGACAGGGGGGCCAGGCTGTGCTGAGGAGGTCACAGTGGAACCTTAATCAGAGTGGGGCCCCAAAGTGACGTCTCTGAAAATGAAGCAGGGAGACTGACTTCAAAACACCGTGTGACAGTTAGAGATGACTCTGTCTCATACACATACACACACACACACACACACACACACACACACACACACACACACACACACACACACACACACACACACAGAGACTGTTCAGTTGTTGTCTTAGGGAATTTATGTAGTTAATACACTCCAGTACACTAACATAAACACACTGTTTGGATTATAAAATATCTCAAAGTAACACAACATAAACATACTGTATGAATTATAGAATATCTCAAAGTAACACAGTTGTCATTGATCTCAACGATTGACAGGTCAGCCTAACCTTCTCTCTCTTTGTCTCTGTCTTTCTCTGTCTCTGTCTCTCTTTCTCCATCTCTCGCTCTGATAGAAAATCAGAAGGTAATAAACATTTCAAAGGAAGGGAACATTCTGTTACTTTTCAAATGGCCCTGAAAACATTTTCAAAGTGTGTGAGTGTGTGTGTTTTCAAAGAATACTCTATGACATTCAAAAGCCGAGCTGCTCTGCTCCTTGACCAGTTTAAAAGTTTTCAATACAAGTAGATTTTACTTTCTCCCATTTTGGCTCAATGTATTGTTTATACTGTAGGGCAAATCACCAGTGATTGCGGAATGTGCTCTTTTCTAAAGATGTCGACAGGGGCAACAGAGAAAAAAGCCCAATGTTTTGACACGGGGGAACACAAGCTGTGAAAGCTGGACGCATGAGGTTGTGAGAAAAATGGGTGCTTTTGTTTGTCTTTCGCAAATGTGTCAGAGAAATGTTGCTTATCTCTGACAAGGTGTCACAATGTCTATAAGGTTGTCCGAACCTTGTAGAGTGTGTGTGTGTGGGTGGGTGGGTGGGTGGGTGGGTGGGTGTGTGTGGGTGGGTGCGTGTGTCAGCATTAGGACACATGTGAAGAATTAAAATATGCCAGGTCTGATACGGAAACATATTAAAATCTTTCATATTGCTCTGTTGTCTGGTTGACAGCAGGTAAGAAACCTGACGTTTCTTCATGGTTATACAATACCTTTCACGTATGATTTGTTGTGCACAGGTATCAAATCAAATCAAATTTGATTGGTCACATACATACACGTGTTTAGCAGATGTTAATGCGAGTGTAGCGAAATGCTTGTGCTTCTAGTTCTGACAGTGCATTGATATCTAACAATTTCACAACATATAACCAAAATACAAGTAAATCTAAGAAAGGAATGAATTAAGAATAAATATGAAGATACAGTTGAAGTGGGAAGTTTACATACACTTAGGTTGGAGTCATTAAAACTCGTTTTTCAACCACTCCCCACATTTCTTGTTAACAAACTTTAGTTTTGGCAAGTCGGTTAGGACATCTATCTACTTAGTGCATGACACAATACATTTTTCAAACAATTGTTTACAGACAGATTATTTCACTTATAATTCACTGTATCACAATTCGAGTGGGTCAGAAGTTTACATACACTAAGGTGACTGTGCCTTTAAACAGCTCGGAAAATTCCAGAAAATTATGACATGGCTTTAGAAGCTTCTGATAGGCTAATTGACATCATTTGAGTCAATTGGAGGTGCACCTGTGGATGTATTTCAAGGCCCACCTTCAAACTCAGTGCCTCTTTCCTTGACATCATGGGAAAATCAAAAGATATCAGCCAAGACCTCAGAAAAAAATTGTAGACCTCCACAAGTCTGGTTCATCCTTGGGAGCAATTTTCAAATGCCTGAAGGTACCACGTTCATCTGTAGAAACAATAGTACGTAAGTATAAACACCATGGGACCACGCAGCCGTCATACCGCTCAGGAAGGAGACGCGTTCTGCCTCCTAGAGATGAACGTACTTCGGTGTGAAAAGTGCAAATCAATCCCAGAACAACAGCAAAGGACCTTGTGAAGATGCTGGAGGAAACAGGTACAAATTATCTATATCGACAATAAAATGAGTCCTATATCGACATAACCTGAAAGGCTGCTCAGCAAGGAAGAAGCCACTGCTCCAAAACCACCATAAAAAAGCCAGACTACAATTTGCAACTGCACATGGGGACAAAGATCGTACTTTTTGGAAAAATGTCCTAGAACTGTTTGGCCATAATGACTATTGTTATGACCATCGAGGAAAAAAGGGGGAGGCTAGCAAGCTGAAGAACACCATTCCAACCATGAAGCACGGGGGTGGCAGCATCATGTTGTGGGGGTGCTTTGCTGCTGGAGGGACTGGTGCACTTCACAAAATAGATGGCATCATGAGGAAAGAAAATTATGTGGATGTATTGAAGCAACATCTCAAGACATCAGTCAGGAAGTTAAAGCTTGGTCGCAAATGGGTCTTCCATATGGAGAATGACCCCAAGAATACTTCCAAAGTTGTAGCAACAGGTTAAGGACAACAAAGTCAAGGTATTGGAGTGGCCATCACAAAGCCCTGACCTCAATCAATAAGAAAATTGTGGGCAGAACTGAAAAAGTGTGTGCAAGCAAGGAGGCCTACAAACCTGACTCAGTTACACCAGCTCTGTCAGGAGGAATGGGCCAAAATTCACCCAACTTATTGTGGGAAGCTTGTGGCAGGCTACCCGAAACGTTTGACCCAAGTTAAACAATTTAAAGGCAATGCTACCAAATACTAATTGAGTGTATGTAAACTTCTGACCCACTGGGAATGTGATGAAAGAAATAAAAGCTGAAATAAATCATTCTCTACTATTATTATAACATTTGACATTCATTTTTAAAATAAAGTGGTGATCCTAACTAACCTAAGACAGGGAATTTTTACTAGGATTAAATGTCAGGAATTGTGAAAAACTGAGTTTAAATGTATTTGGCTAAGGTGTATGTAAACTTACGACTTCAACTGTATGTCAGAGCGGCATTGGACTAAGATACAGTGGCATAGTATAGAGTACAGTATATACATATGAGATGGGTGATTCAATATTTACACACAATTAAAGAGACTAAGATACCGTACAATAGTACAGAGTACAGTTTACACATATGCGTGACATGCCATGATAACTTGTTATGGATGTCACAACAAAACACAAGGCTTGTCTGGTCGAATTTAGCGCTCAATACACAGAAGTCAGACAATGTATGATATATAGACCTGTCCTTATCTATAAATCCAATAATCCAGAACTTGTATATGCAGTACTGATCATTTCAGACATCACAGACAAACATAGAGGCTCTTGCAGTGTAGTTCACTGTGTCCCTGTTTGGAGTTAACACAGTTTAAACCTTTGTGACCAGCTGTAGAGAATGACTCTATTAACGTAAGTATTAATGACATATGAGATCTGGATGGAACCAGTCTGCTTGGGCTGGGTTTTGCTGGCTAGTACCAAGATGCATATGTGATATGTCGTGGTGCAGCTGTGTAGTAGCACACACTAATGATTAGAAGGAGAGCTGGAGGGAGGGAGTGAGAGAGAGACGGAGAGAGGAAGGGACAGAGAATGATGGGAAGAGTGAAAAAGGGGGGGAGTGAGGGAGAAAGTGAGAGAGAGGGAGAAGGAAAGAAAGCGCGGGAGAGAGAGAGAATGAATGAGTGGAAGAAGAGAGGCATTAGAGCTAATTCACTATTTTTGCTTTACTCTCACTGCAAACTCACAATGTTTTCTCACTTACTTTTACCCTAAGGATACTGAGAGAGTAACTACCTAGAGATGTAGGGTCTTAATTTGAGACAATTTGCTACAGCAGGAAAATAATCCTGCAGCAACAGGAAATGTGAATTATTATGCAGATTATAATGAATTGACATTTTTGTAGGGGTTGATACATTTTTCGTAATAGGAAATCAAGACTGACATTTGTAAGTGGAAATTACAAGCTTCAGAAACCTATTTAAACCTCAAATACACTACAGGTTGTACATTTCAGGAACGTTCTCCTTCAAAAGGGTGATAAAATTAAGATCCTACATCTGTATATAAACTAATGACTGATTCTAATGGCAACGAGAAAAGATTTACAACTGCTGAAAGGTCAACCAAGTTTGAAACGCAAAAATAGATGACACGTGTCACTGGAGTTAGGACTTTCTAAAGGAATATCTGCAATATGTCCTCAGCCTCTTAACTGATGAAAAATATTTCCTATTATTGTTATTATCAAGATATTGCACAGAGAAGATGGATACTGAAGTAGAGCTTATTGGACCCTTGGTTCCTTGCCATGTTTTGGACCTATCGTCCACTATGTTCTCGGTCCAATCTTATGACTGCGGTAATATGAAGTCATTTGGAACAATATAAGTCATTGAGGGACGTTATCCAAAACCAAAGACACAGACCACGGAGGTTACTGGTTACGGTCCACTGAGGGGAAAACACACTCCTGTGGGTAAAATGGTTATTTGATTATTTCAGTGTTTTGACTGGCATTGAGGTTTGACTTGGCCGAACTGTCTAATTCCTAGCTAATACAGTAGGTGCACTTATAAGTCCTCTGGTCAAATCAGAAGATCCAAGGATAATACGCTAAGGATAAATTATGTTGTAACTTTGTGGTTTTATGCGTTCAAACTGGAAACATATTGTAGAAAGAGCAGTTTGAATGTCACAACGGTCTCTGCATTCAAAATACTAATTAATTGTCTGGCTGTGTTTATGGACGTAAATGTCAAATGCACTGTAGAAGTCGAGGTCATTGTTTGGTCAGTGGTTTGGATAGACAGAGAAAAAAAATTCTGTATGGTTTGGCAGTGAAACCAATTTGAGAATATGTTGACAGCTTAATACTCATTTCCTATTTTATAGGACATTTTGGACAAAAACTGGTTGAATCAATGTTGTTTCCACGTCATTTCAACAAAATAATTCAACATGATGACGTTGAACCAACTTGGGAAACTGATTGGATTTGGAAAAAAGTAATCAACGTAAAGGAATGTTGTCCTTTTTTCACCCAACTTTTAACCTAAATCCAATGACATGGTGAAATGTTTTGTTGTTTTCGGATTTAATTCGCGTTAGTTGACATCTCAACCAAATGTTAATCCAAACTAGACGTTGAACTGGTCGTCTGTGCCCAGTGGGAAGACACCAGAGGTGTAATGCCAAGATTTATGTTGTCCTTCCTGACGTTGTACTTCATGTCTTTCACGTCCTAAAATGGACACCGTACAATGGACTACCCCCTATTATGAAATGTGAAGGGAAACAACGCAATGTATATAGCCCTGTCTAAACATATAGGTGATGCATAGACGATTGCAAGAAAATACGTTCAATCCGAGTCAAAGGCAGTCTGTTACATTGGCTGGAATTAATTCCCCCCTTTTGACCCGACAAATGATTAGCCAAATAACAGCTCTATCCTCACCACAGTCCAGACCTGGGTTCAAATACTACTCTAAATAACTTCAAATACTTTATCTGTGCTTAATTGAGTTTGACTGGCTTAATGGAACCAACAGAATAGCCTCAAAACTGCAAACCCTGCCCATCTTGCACTCCAGGCAGTTAGAGCAAACACTCAAAAGTATTTGAAAAATTGTAAATAGTACTTGAACCCAGACCTGCCACGGTCTGGTTGGAGCAGTCGAGCAGGAGGAAAACTGACTGAGAGGGGCTTTAATATAAGAACCTTATAATGGAGTTATTCATGTATTAATGCTTAGGCCCCGACCACTGATTGGTTGAGAGATGCTGCACATGCTGAATTTTGCTGATGACCTAAGGGACTGGGGCTTCTGGGGCTTTTGTGACTTATGGAGAGTGTTTGTGCCTGGGCTTTTGTTTTGGAGCCATGTGGCGTGTGTCGCCTCCCAAAAGGCTGTTGATCTTTCCAGCCTGGGGGTTCAAAATCGACTTGCCGGCGAGGCGAGGGAGCGACTGGCCCAAAGCCAGGGAGTATCAGGGTATACGGCACCATCCCAAACATCCCTCAAACCCTCCCTCGCTGCCTCTCTCTCTCTCTCCACTCCATCTCTTTTCTTTCTCTCTTTCTATCCACTCACTCACTGTATCCCTCTCTCTTTCTCTCTCTCTCTCACTCAATCACTCTCTCTCTTTCTATCCTTCTCACTCACACTATCCTTCTTTACCTCTCTCAACCTCCTCTCTCTTTCACCAACTCTCTCTCTCCTCTCTCCATCCCTCTTTATCTCTCCATCACTTAGTCTCTCCTGGAAACCTCAAACATAGGCACTCTCCTCCCCATCCATCCCCGCCTGTCTCAGCTGTGCAGCTCTACTTCTAAAAGAACACAGCTGTGAGCTGCTCTCCTTCCTCCCTACTCCACTTCTCATCTCCTTTCAGTCCCAATCCTCCACTCCCATCAGTCTCTCACATCTTATGAATCCCTGAGAGTTTGTGAATAAAGCCAAGCTCTGAGAGAGAGAGAGAGAGAGAGAGAGGGAGAGAGAGAGAAGCCAGATGTATAACTGTGTACATCCCCTCTCTCACAGGGAGAGCCACAACGTTGGCTCTCGTACCCTGGCACGTTCCCTCTGCTAAACCCACATAAAAAATACTACAGTTGACTATAGAATACTATAATGCTTACTATAGAATTATGTAGTAAACTAGTATACTGTAGAATACAATACTACACACTGTAGAATCCCTCTATCATGTGTAGTTCTTACTATAGAATGTTGTAGTATAATGTAGAATACTATAGTAAATACAACAGTGTTATCCGCAAAAAAAACACTGTAGTAAATACTACAGAAAAGTCCACAAAAACACTACAGTCTGCAAAAACACTACACTTTTTAAACTATACTAAATACTACAGTATTTCATTTGCATATACCCTGCCCATTCCCCTCCCCCATATCGCAATATATGCCATCCATAAGTAAGAAACCTACATGCCACATAATTACCATATATTGTGTTCCCTACAGGTTATAGAAAAAAGCAGAAGTGCTGAACTATTTTTTCAGACCTCCGTGTTACCTACAGTTTCTGGAAAATGTCCTCTTTTAGTATTTCTCCAGTAGGTTTCCTCAAGGAGAAAGACTCCACTTAAATGTCAAAGATAATAAAACAAGAACAAAATAGTAAATACTACAGTAATGTCCCCAAAAACCCTACAGTAATTACTACAGTATACTACAGTCCACAAAATAACTACAATAAATACTACAGTATACTACAATCCGTCAAAACATTTAAAACACTACATTGATTACTATAGTATATACTACAGTTATTTTACTATAGTATTTACACTATAGTTAACTGTAAATACTACTGTATACTACAGTAAATACTATAGTATTTTTTCATTTGGAAAGCAAGCAAAGCCACTAAGCCAGCCAGCCTATCCCTCTCCTTCTTCCCCCTCTCCTCCCTCCTCTTCCCCGTACACACACAGCATTAGTAGCCTGCTAGCTTCACTGCCATTCTCAATCAAACGCTCAGAAAAAGAGCCAAACTCCCCCCCCCGCTCCCCCATTTTGTATATTTGTTGGTTTAGCCCAACAGGTGCTGTGTTTGGTTCTCAATTGAATGTGTTTGGATTTTTAATACGTTTTTTTGTCTCTCTCCTAGTGTATTGACTACAGCTGCCTCGCTCTGTGTCCCCATTACAGTTAGTTTCCTTAACAAGGTTAGATTGGGATGGCCTGTGTGTGTGTGTGTGTGTGTGTGTGTGTGTGTGTGTGTGTGTGTGTGTGTGTGTGTGTACGTGCGTGTGCATGCGTGCGCGTGCGTACATGTGTGTGCGTGTGTTAGTGAGAGGCCAGAGTGCCCACTTTGTTTGAAGCGTCTTTCAGAGAGCTGCAATTGCAAAGCTGTGCCCTCGGCCAATCGGCCAATGAGAACGCACATCTGTGGGCAGCCTATCTGAAAAGGACCAATGGGCACAAAGGGGTTTGTCTCTAACTTAAAGAGCAGGTGCACCATGATGAGTGGGCAGCAGCTGGTGCAGTTACACACATACACTCACACATACACATACTTACACACACACACACACACACACACACACACACACACACACACACACACACACACACACACACACACACACACACACACACACACACATAAACATACACAAACACACAAACATACACAAACACACACTCCACTTTTTCAGCATAGGCACAGCGTCCTTCACTCTTTTATCTTCCCTCTCATATTCTCCTCCCTCTCTCTGTCTCACTAGGGGCACAAAGTAAACATGCACTGCCATTTAGAACTGGTCTACAGAGACCTCCTTTCATGAAGAATTGGGCCAAAGCCTAACATCTTGAAACTGTGTTCATGAATGTCAACATTCAGCTCGGCAGAAAAAAATAATCCTTGTCGAATCGCATAGTACATCTTCATGATGGTTGCTGTATTTGTTATACTGTAAGACTAGCTCTTGTCCACGGCAATAGCAAGTTCCTCTACTAACACATTTTTTTCCCTAATTAGAGGATCGTGCGAACGCCCTGGACCAGAGCTAGTGTAACACCAGATCATGCACCAAATTCTGCATTCAGTGGAGACTGTTGACTCACAGAGTGACTCACATCAGGAGAGATGGTACACAGTAGACACACTACTGAACTTGACGTTACTGAACTTGACTGGAAGCTGCAGTACATGCTTTTTAATTCTGCTGAGTGTTAGTGAGTGTGTGGAAAGAAAGAGAGAGAGAGAGAGAGAGAATAGGAGAGCTGTTCCCCTCTTTTCAGCATTCCTAATCTGACATTGTCTCAACTCCTCTCCTCCTATCCCACCCTCTCCTTTCACATCCCTCCATCTCTTCTCCTCAATCCCGTTATCCCCTAAGTCGTGTCATCATCATGCCCAAACTCCATTCCTCCATGCCTCCCTCATGTCTCTGGGGTCCTCAGCTATTCCTCGTCGTGCCAAACGTCTATCCCCAACTCTAATCCAATTCAGAACAGAGCTCTGCAGTAATGAAAGAAAGCCACACGCCACTCTCGGCTCTGTTTGATGATGTCATGATGTCATTCTCAAAGACACTGGTGATTTGATTTGAGTTAGCCTAGAGCAGGGAGGGGCAACTTTGATGGGGGTGGGGCCGCATCCATACCCCCCCGCTAGAAAAAACATAGTGCCTCCCCTCGTGACAGCAAAGAGAAATAAATTACGTTTTAACATTCATTTCCTGTTGCCATTTTAAAGCAAGTTTGCTTAAATGTTACACTTTTTTCAATGGGGCGGAGAGAAGATTTAGCAATTTTATAACTCATTTTCTGCAATTCTACACATTTTTACATAGGGTAGAGGCAAATGTTTGCAGTTTTTAATATGATAACTGATAATCAATGGGCCCCACCACAGTCAGTAATTCGACCATACTAACTACAAATTTAGATAGCTGACCGTTAATTTATCAATCTAAAAATGTTTTGCCGACATGGGCTTATTGAGTGACTGCTGATTCACAACCACATTTCTAAGTTGCACCTTGTGTGTTCTATTATTCTAACTCATTATGGGGTATTGTGTGTAGATTGATGAAGGAGAAGAAAAAAAACGATTTAATCAATCCTTCAATCAAATATATTTATAAAGCCTTTTTACATCAGCGGATGTCACACAGTGCTATACAGAAATCCAGCCTAAAACCCCAAACAGCAAGCAATGCAGATGTAGAAGCACGGTGGATAGGAAAAACTCCCTAGAAAGGCAGGAACCTAGGAAGAAACCTAGAGAGGAACCAGGCTCTGAGGGGTGGCCAGTCCTCTTCTGGCTGTACCGGGTGGAGATTATAAGAGTACATGGCCATTTAAAGCCAGATTGTTCAAGCATTCATAAATGACCAGCAGGGTCAAATAATAATCACAGTGATTGTAGAGGGTGCAACAGGTCAGTACCTCAGGAGTAAATGTCAGTTGGCTTTTCATAGCCGAGCATTCAGAGGTCGAGACAGCAGGTGCGGTAGAGTGAGAGAGCGAGTTGAAAACAGCAGGGCCGGGACAAGGTACCACGTCTGGTGAACAGGTCAGGGTTCCCTAGCCGCAAGTAGAACAGTTGAAACTGGAGCAGCAGCACGACCAGGTGGACTGGGGAGAGCCAGGAGTCATCAGGGCAGGTAGTCCTGAGGCATGATCCTAGGGCTCAGGTCCTCTGGGAGGGGAGAGAGAGAGAATTAGAGGGAGCATGCTTACATTCATTCAGGACACCATATAAGACAGGATAATTCTACCAGATATAACAAACTGACCCTAGCCCCAGCACATAGACTATTGCAGCATAGATACTGGAGACTGAGACAGGGGTGGGTCGGGGGACACTGGCCCCGTCTGACAATACCCCTGGACAGGGCCAACCAGGCACGATATAACCCCACCCACTTTGCCAAAGCACAGTCCCCACACCACTAGAGAGATATCAACAGACCTCCAACTTACTACCCTGAGACAAGGCTGAGTATAGCCCATGGAGAACTCCTCCACCGCACAAGCCAGAGGGGGCGCAAAACCAGACAGGAAGATCACGTCTGTAACTCAACCCACTCAAGTGACGCACCCCTCCTAGGGACGGCATGGAAGAGCACCAGTAAGCCAGTGACTCAGCCCCTGTAATAGGGTCAGAGGCAGAGAATCCCAGTGGAGAGAGGGGAGCCGGCCAGGCAGAGACAGCAAGGGCAGTTCATCGCTCCAGTGCCTTGCCGTTCACCTTCGCACCCCTGGGCCAGACTTCACTCAATCATAGGACCTACTGAAGAGATGAGTCTTCAGTAAAGACTTAAAGGTCGAGACCGAGTCTGCATCTCTCACATGGATAGGCAGACCATTCCATAAAAATTTAGATCTATAGGAGAAAGCGCTGCCTCCAGCTGTTTGCTTAGAAATTCTAGGGACAAAAAGGAGGCCTGCGTCTCGGAGAGATACTGTAGGTAGGAGTGTAATTTCTCTTTGCTTATTTGAACTGTTCTTGACATTATATGGACTTGGTCTTTTATCAAATAGGTCTATCTTCTGTATGCCAACCCTACCTTGTCACAACACAACAGATTGGCTGAAACACATTAAGAAGGAAAAAAAATCCACAAATTAACATTTAACAAGGCACACCTGTTAATTGAAATGCATTCCAGGTGACTATCTCATGAAACTGGTTGGGAGAATGCCAAGAGTGTGCAATGCTGTCATCAAGGCAAAGGGTGGCTTCTTTGAAGAATCTCAAATATAATATTTTTGGTTACTACATGATTCCATATGTGTTGTTTCATAGTTGTGATGTCTTCACTATTATTCTACAATGTAGAAAATAGTAAAAATAAAGAATCCCTTGAATGAGTAGGTGTGTCCAAACTTTTGACTGGTACTGTATATTTCTTTATTTTTGTCCCCAGTTGCCCATCCCTGGTCTAGAGAGTGAGCGTTCGTCCAGCATTGGAATCAGGGCTGGCATTGGGGATGTTAGAAGTTAGTATGCCTGAGCTACGCACATGCGATCACGCACACATACTCCCTCCGCCAAAGGAGAATCCCTTACCTTCCCCAATCATTTGGCTTAAGTATGTTGCAAAGTGCTACGTGCTTGTCTCCTCGCCTCGTTAGGAAATACTTAATTGAAGGTAGCCCCTCTGCGTTCGACTGTTTGGGAAATGAAAAGTTTTATGAAATATAAATAGATTTTGGTAACTGTATTCATTTACATAGCCGGTCTGCGGCATCCACTAAGTGCCTATTGGACGCTACAGTAGGAGAGGACAGAGGAAATGGGAAGCATCAGATTGAATAAAGAGCTAGCGGTAGTCATCTCTCTCTCTGCTAGCCTCGGGCGCTAGCAGTGTTAACTGCACTGTGTGCTTTTTGGGCTGTTAGTTTAATGGTCGATTAGCAGTCACTGAGACGAATGCACACTTTTTCAAGGCACTGTTCCATCCATGTTATACTCCCAACAAAGATCAAATAGAACAATTAAAGTCTCTTAGTCTAGTGAAACATTAATACAGTCAGTTTCCAGAGCCGTCTGTGCATTAGCCGCTAATGCTAATGGACACTTGACATGACTTTGAGGAAACTGGGCTGCCATCTTGGATTTAAAGGCGGGAACTGATCAAAGGGATGGCAGTTGGAGGATGATCTACATTGAATCAGCACTACTAAACGGAGGATCACACACTGTAAGGTGTCTTTGTTCTCTGGTCTTTTGATAGACTAAACGAGCGCCTATAACCCTAATTATGTCATCTGTCAATCACACACAGTATAGTATGTAAAGGTAGCAAGTGTGGCTCAGTTGGTAGAGTGTGGCGCTTGCAACGCCAGGGTTGTAGGTTCGATTCCCATGGTGAAAAAGTGTGAAAATGTATGCACTCACTACTGTACGTCACTCTGGATAAGAGCTCTTGCAAAATAACTCAGATGTAAAATTTGTAATGGATGTCAGTTGTTGCCTTTCAGTAGACCACAGAAATATTCCCTTATAGTGCCTCTTTGAAATGATTTAGTGAAGTTTGATTGATTGATCTGGTATTGGGTAAGAGTTGGAGCTGGTTCCTGGATCCTGGTTTGACTCTAACATTTATTGCAGCCAGCACTAAAACAGAAACCTTTCTTTTTCCCTGTACAATCTGGACATAATCTTCTTAGTGAACAACAAGAAAGACGAAGGTCTGATAATCTAGCCGGCTTGGTCAGCCTGACAGGTCGCAACCAGTTCTCAATTAGAATCTCCTCACCGCATTAGACAGCATAGGTTCTCTGGCCGTTGTTAAAACACATTTAAATGTCATACCGTTCATCACATTGAAGTGTACAAGGAATGTACACCAAAATTCCGAATAGCTCACAAATGGACAGCAGTTGGTTTTCTGGCACACATTCAAATGCCCTACATTGCCTTGCCAGCTATTAACATTTGTACGGTGTCCATATTAGGACAAAATACATTTGAATACTTTCCGAGTGGAAGATAATCCCACTCTGGCCAGGGTCTCTTTCAGCCCTTTCAGATGGGACAGGATAAGAGATTTTAGCTCTCTGTGGTTTCACTGCTGTTATTAGCAGACAAACACACACACACACTCAGGCAGGCTGTCTGGCAGGCCTCATGAGAGTAGTAATTAAAGGTAAGAGGTTTATCTGTGTCCAGAGCTGGCCCTGGCCTCTAAAAGGCTTTCTGGGACAGGCCTCAGAGGGAGCAGGGGGTGAAATGGGCCTGCTGCAGACTAGACCTCTCCCGGGAGAACTGGGAGATGCTGGCTTTTATCCTCTCTCTCTCTCTCTCTCTCTCTCTCTCTCTCTCTCTCTCTCTCTCTCTCTCTCTCTCTCTCTCTCTCTCTCTCTCTCTCTCTCTCTCTCTCTCTCTCTCTCTCTCTCTCTCTCTCTTTCTGTCAGTCTGTCGCTCCCTCGCTCTGAAATTATTGGGTCTCCTATCTCAAAAGAGGGGTTCACTCGCTATCATTTTCTGGTGGTCCCGCTTTCTCTCTGTCTTGTTCTCTCGCTCTTTGAGTGATGGGCTGTCTCTCTATCTTCTGCCCTCTCAGAGGAGGTAGTCAACAATGTAATTTTCTTTCTCTTGCCCTCCCCCGCTTACCTTGCTATCCATCTCCCCAATCTCTCTCTCTCTCTCTCTCTCTCTCTCTCTCTCTCTCTCTCTCTCTCTCTCTCTCTCTGTCCATCAACAAAGGTGGTCAGTCTGGTCACTCATTTTCCTTATCCGCTTACACCCTCTGAGCAATGACTGTCCCTCTTCTTTGTCCCTCCCTTCCCCTCTCCCCCCTCCCTGTCTCCCTCCTTTTTCTCTTTCTGTCTGAGTGATGGGGATGTCTCTTCAGCGCCGCCAGGGGTGTAATCATTAGTCGCAATGAAAATGAGAGTTTCTATTGGAGAAATTCAGGTACTGAAGGTGCCTCCCCGTTTCGTTACGTTTGCTTCCATGTTGGTTCTGTTTGGCTCCTATTGAATACACCCCAGGGCTAATTCTCCCAATACTGGGCTGATGGGGAGTGAGAGGTGGGGGGGTTTGCACATTTAGAGACCTTATTTTCAGGCAGGCAGCTGCCCAGCAGGGGTGGGTTGGGGAAGGGGAGACTATAAGCAGGGCATTCTCTCTGTGTGTGTGTGTGTGTGTGTGTGTGTGTGCGTGCGTGCGTGCGTGCGTGGGTGCTTGCGCACGCCACTACTACCTGCCCTACTGTGTGAAGGGGGACATGTGTTGGCAGATATAAATGGCTCACTGTAGAAGGATGATACTGTACTATGGACTGCTGGGAATGCAGAAGGAGGGAGCTCCACACACACACACACGCACACACACACACACATACACACACACTGTCTCACAAACACAAATTTCTTTCTTGGTATCATCCAAGGCTGGATAATTAAGCACTTTGTCCTCCTCATGCGAAATGAGATGATTCTGCTCCCTACTGATATTAAAGCACTCAACCAAATCTGTAGTTTTTAAAAATTAATTTAGCTTTAAACAAGCAAAATGACACATTCCTCTGCTGCTGTACCAGCTAATTAGCAATATCCTATATCTTGTACTAGTTTGTAACATCAGCCAATTTCGGGCTTTTCTTTAGTGCTTAGCTTGTGTCTCTCTTCCTATAATTCTCTCTCTCTCTCTCTCTCTCTCTCTCTCTCTCTCTCTCTCTCTCTCTCTCTCTCTCTCTCTCTCTCTCTCTCTATTCATCTCTGTTTCTCTCTTTTCAATTCAAGGAATATTCCAAGGTTGGCAAAACAATACATTGTGACAGAAATGGCTGTATAAACTGTCAAATAATTCTAACACTAACAAATAACACAACAACACTATAGTATTATTATTAGTTGACTCTCCCTCATTTTATCTATCTTTGTCTCTTTCTCAGATATAATGGTCTCTCTTTCTCTTTATATTTCAACACAATTTATAATGATTATAGAAACTAAAATGGCCTCTCTCTCGCTCGCTCGCTCTCTCCCTCTCTCTCTCTCTCCCCCTTCTTCTTTTCTTCCAGAGAGTGAGATTGTCCCTCCCGACTTCCTCCGTCCCCGCTCCTTCACCACCGTACGCTCCTCCTCTCTCCGCCGCGAGGCAGATGAATCCCGCCTCTCTGTCAGCCTCTGTGACCTCAACCTGCAGGAAGTGGACGGCTCTGGCCCAGCCTACCCACATAACCACGCCCATCTCCACCTGGCCCCTCCCTCTGCCTCCTGCCCCATCCCCCAAAACTCCCTCAACACCCAGCAGTCCACTGTCCTCCCGCACTCCCTCGAAAGCGACCTCCATTTCCATGCCCTCCGCGGTGCCCACATCAAGACGCTCGACGAGCAGACGGTGGCGAGATCCGAGCACGCCAGAGAGGAGCGAACGCTTGTCTTCACTGACCGGCCACTGCGTACCGGCGAGACCGTGTTTATCAAGGTGACCAAGTCGAGCCCAGCTAGGTCGGGATCGCTGTCCTATGGCGTGACATCATGCGACCCCGCCGTGCTGCGCCCTAGTGACCTGCCCTACAACCCGGAGGCCTTAGTCGACCGCAAGGAATTCTGGGCTGTATGCCGAGTGCCCACGCTGCTCCAGAGCAGTGATATACTGGGCTTCCTGGTCAACCAGGAAGGGGAGGTAATCTTGAGCCACAATGGCACCAATGCGGGGATGCAAGTGTGTGTGGACAACTCCCGGCCCCTGTGGATGTTCTTCGGTCTGCACGGAGCCGTCACTCAACTCAGGATACTGGGTAAGTAAGAATGACTGTTATGTTATACAGGTAACTGCCAAAATAAAGGAAACACGTGTGGTGGCCCAACAGCCTATTAGACAAGTTGGTGTTTCCTTTAATTTGGCAGTTACGTATACTTAGAGTACTTCTCTTTACTATTACTTGTATGCTCTATGTGGGGCCAGGAGTTTCTCCTATTTATGTTACCTGACTAGGGAAAACTCCAGGCCATAGCTACGGACTGTAGGGGCTAGGGGACTTTTCCTGATCAGGTCACATGGTCAGGTACTGGCCTTAAATACTACAGTGTCTACAGTACTACAGGCCCTAGGATAATTTAATCTGACATGGTGTAAACTTTTTAATTTATCCATTTAGGATCGATCGTAAGTCAGGGATTTAGTAACAATGGCCCCACCCACATCTCAGAGCTCAGAGATGTACACTTAAGTCATGTGCTTCAATACAGCGTCTTGACACAGGAAGTCAGATCCAAATGCACTTCCAGAGGTATTATTGGAGAGCAAAGTAGACGCTGTCTCACGACCTGCCACGATAATAACAGGAAGAGAGGGAACAAGTGAAAGGAGGAGTGTGGGAGCCAGACCCTGCAACCTAGCGGCCACAACACGTCTTCTCCTGTCTGTATGATGTGTACGTGTGTGTGTTTGCATGTTCTTGCATGTGTGTGTATGTGCTTGCGACCTACTCACAGCGGGAGAAACATGTCTTCGCTACGGGACACACACTACCTCTCAGCAGTATGCCGAGAGCCCCCATGCTTGATTACACACTCTAAATACAGATAATGAACATGAAGTGGGAAAGATGTGTGGGTGGGCGGGAGGCCGTACGCTTCATTTGCAATATGCCAAACATACTGTATTTCTGCTGTGGCAGGCAGGTGTGCCTAAAGAGGCTACAACTGTGCTTTTAGACTGTTTGAGAGGTGATTTGCTAAGCTCTTTATACTTATTTACTTACAGATGTAGAATCTTAATTTGAGCCAGTTTGCTACGCAGGAAAATAATCCTGCAGCAACAGTAAATGTGAAGTATTATGTGGGTTATACTACAGAGAAAATCTAGTGTGAAATTTTAAAGTGGAAATTACAAACTTCAGAAGCCTTTTTAAAACTCAAACCTCCTGCAACAGGATGATCAAATGTAGATCCTACATCTGTAGGCCCCCTATCAAGCCAACTGGTGCACAAGGTCCCTCTCTCTATGAAAAGGGCAGCGAATGTTCACTCCTATATCCTTCTATGACATAATGGCTTTTTGTATTGAGCCATAATTAAATGCAAATGAAAATTTGGCAGAGCGTTTCGGAGATTGGACAAGCGGAATTTAAGAATGACACATCTTTGTTAGGTGTATCATGTAGAAAGACAGGGAAGGTTGATGGCCTGTCATATTTTAACAGTCCAATTACGAAGCCACACAACCAAATCAAGCACAACCTCATCAACATGTCATCATTGTTTTGCTTCTTAGGACGAATCAAGCTCCGTCTAAATATATCCCTCTTTCCTCTCGGTGAAGTAAAGGAAGGAGGGAGAGAGAGAGAGAGAGGCAAGAGAGTTAAATTAACTACACCTTGCTGTGCTGATATATAATGCTAACATGGTATTTTCATTAAGTGCTGCTTGTTTGCTCACCTGTAAATTGCCCTCATGCTAACACGCTTATTCTCCATGGAGGTCACAGCAGTTAGCAAGGCATCGACATGCCCTCATGCCGCCCTGTTAGCACTGTTCTCATTATATTACATTACACAGCCGCCATTTTGGATCTGGTCTGCTCCACTAGGCACTCTGGAGACACACAGGGAGGTGGCTGACAGCGCGATCAATGAAAGCCACATCAATACATTACACTTAGGGCTGCAGCGCACACTACACACTGTCTGAGACTGGAGTGTGGCTCTTGGGTATTGATAGATTGGACAACTGCAGTGGGACTAAGCCAACAGTCAATATTATGGGCTTACATGAAAACTGCACAGGAAATGCACCCCTATGGGCCTTTTCACCATGCTTTTTTACTAGGAACTCGTTAGCTGCACAGGGAGATGGTGTTATGGTGTTGTGGTTTGCTCTGATTGTCTGTTGTACAAGTACATTACATGTGCTTATAAAAACATTTAGCTAGAGGACTACAGGTACTTTTTCAGGTTTTTGCAAGGAGTTCAATGAAGTTCTCTTGTTGCTAAGCACTGCTGTTAGGTCGTCTGTTATCAGACAACAGAACTGCCTGAACACGGCTGAGTTTCTTTTAGTACGGATCACCTTACGAGGAGTTTACGGCAACATGAAACGACTGTTCTAGAAACTCTACCCTACAATCACTCATCAGAAAAATCGAGGTATTCCTTCTAACCCTGATAGATAGTAAATCACCTTTATGTTCCAATTCTTCAACATTAGGAAGTGTCTTATCTGTTTATGTGATGGCAGGTCTGAATTTGTTTTATAGGCTTTCAGGTTGACCTGAATTTGGCCCGTGGGACTGCGTGTACATTTGGGAGTGCTCCTTTAAGCTGGCTTAAGCTGTTTGTGTTGTGAGCTCCCCTAGTGGGGGAGTGCCCTTGGTAGGGTGACTGAACACTGAAGGTCAAGATTAGGGCTCCTAGCTAGCGTGCTCACTAAGAAGCAACAATTGGATATTCATAGAGAATGAATGAATGAATTCATTAATGATTGAGCAGTTAATTAATGAATGATTAAGAGTAATGAATAAATGAATGGATGAATGGATAAACAAATGAATGAATAAATTAACACATGTGGATTATAATCAACGTGGGTTATAATCAACACTACACGTTTTAAATGTCCTGCATTGCAGGAAAGTTGTCCAGCAACGGAGTGATCAAATGAACGTCCTACATCTGTAAATGGGGGGGATGATGGTGTGATAGCAGAGGAGATGTTAGAGGGAGGGCGAGTACAGCAGTAGAGATATAGGACACTAATACTCTGACCCTCTCCCCATACATTATAGATTCCATTAGAATGTCAGCTCGTTCACGCTCTAGTGAACAGTCTCGCCCGCCACCCACAGCTACTCCAGCCACAGTAATACTCTCTTTCTTTCTTTCTTTCTTTCTTTCTTTTTTTCTCCCTCGTTCTTTTCTCCCTCCTTCAGACTGAAACATTGAAACATCCTTGGGTCTGACATGGTTGGCCGTTTATTCACCTTTCCTGCCATCGCTCTCTCGCGCTCTCTTCCTTTCTCTCCCTCTCTCTCTCTCTCTCTCTCTCCCCTTCTCCACCTCTCCCTCTCTCTCTCACCTTCTCTCACTCTCCCTGTCTAGTGACTCTGATGTCCTTCTCTTCCCTAGCAGTTACACACACACACACACACACACACACACACACACACACACACACACACACACACACACACACACACACACACACGGTGGGCACTCACCACTGGATTTTAATGAGCGGTAAAGGGCAGCATATGACGTGAGTTAGTATCATCCAGCGCGGTCTGTGTTTACAATGAACATGATCTCTCTAGCTTCTACTACTATACACACGCGCACGCACGCACGCATGCACACACACACACACACACACATACACACACATACACACACATACACACACATACATACACACACACACACACATACACACACACACACACACACACACACACACACCACACACACACACACACACACACACACACACACACAGAGTGTACAAAACATTAAGGACACATGCTCTTTCCATGACATAGATTGACAGGTTAATCCAGGTGAAAGCTATGATCCCTTATTGATGTCACTTGTTAAATCCACTTCAATCAGTGTAGAGGAAGGGGAGGAGACAGGTTAAATAATATTTTTCAAGCCTTGAGACAATTCAGACATGGATTGTGTATGTGATTGTGTATGTAGGGTGACTGGGCAAGACAAAATATTTAAGTTCCTTTGAATGGGGTATGGTAGTAGGTGCCAGGTGCACCGGTTTGTGTCAAGAACTGCAACGTTGCTGGGGTTTTCACTCTCAACAGTTTCCCGTGTGTATCAAGAATGGTCCACCAAAGGACATCCAGCCAACTTGACACAACTGTGGGAAGCATTGGAGTCAACATGGGCCAGCGTCCCTGTGGAACGCTTTCGACTGTCACGTCCTGACCAGCAGAGGGAGTAGTGGTTTAGTATTTTGGTTAGGACGTGACAGAGGGATGTTTGTTTTGTATGGTGGTGGTTTTTGTGTGTGTTTTGAGGGGTGTTTGATTTATGTGTTCCTGGGTTTTGAATGTATGTTCTAGGTTGTATGTTCTAGGTTGTATTGCTGCATTTTTGTCTAGTTAGGTTTGTTTTTCTATGTATAGTTAATTGGGGTTGGACTCCCAATTGAAGGCAGGTGTGTTGAGTTGCCTTTGATTGGGAGTCCTATATAATAGGGTGTGTTTGTCTTTGTGTTTTGTGGGTAGTTGTTTTTGCACTGCGTTTTGTTAGCCTGCAAAACTGTTCCTGTCGTGTTTCTGTATTTTCTTGTTTTTTTCGTGTTCACGTATTTAATAAATAGTATGTTGAGCACGCAACCCGCTGCGCCTTGGTCCATTCCTGACGACACCTGTGACATCGACACCTTGTAGAGTCCATGCCTCAACGAATTGAGGCTGTTCTGAGGGCAAAGGGGGGTGCAAGTCAATATTATGAAAGGGGCCTTAATGTTTTGTACACTCAGTGTACACATACACATACGCACACATACACACGCATTCCGCCCTACAGATACTAACATCTGATAGCAGGGATGTTATGATGTCAGGGCTATAAACACCTGGATGTTGCGAAACATTTCCAGCACCAGAGCACTGATAAAATCACTCCCTTCATGTCGGGTCAGAAAATATCCTGTCTCTCACGCACACTCTACACACGCCTGCAAGTATGTATAGTGTAGAATCAAATCAAATTAAATGTATTTATATAGCCCTGCTGTACAGAAACCCAGCCTAAAACCCCAAACAGCAAGTAATGCAGGTGTAGAAGGCCAAAACCTAGGAAGAAACCTAGAGAGGAACCAGGCTATGAGGGGTGGCCAGTCCTCTTCTGGCTGTGCCGGGTGGAGATTATAACAGAACATGGCCAAGATGTTCAAATGTTCATAAATGACCAGCATGGTCAAATAATAATAATCACAGTAGTTGTGCAACAGGTCAGCACCTCAGGAGTAAATGTCAGTTGGCTTTTCATAGCCGATCATTAAGAGTATCTCTACCGCTCCTGCTGTCTCTAGAGAGTTGAAAACAGCAGATCTGGGACAGGTAGCACGTCCAGTGAACAGGTCAGGGTTCCATAGCCGCAGGCAGAACAGTTGAAACTGGAGCAGCAGCATGGCCAGGTGGACTGGGGACAGCAAAGAGTCATCATGCCAGGTAGTCCTAAGGCATGGTCCTAGGGCTCAGGTCCTCCGAGAGAGAGAAAGAAAGAGAGAATTAGAGAGAGCATACTTAAATTCACAAAGGACACCGGGTAAGACAGGAGAAATACTCCAGATATAACAGAATCATTGTACCATTTAAACCGCTGTAAAATATTGTTTCCAAATGCAAAAATATTGTGTTTTGAGCTGATTGAAACTGGTGTGAGTAATAGACGCAAAAAACGAAACAAAGCACAGGAAGCATAGAAATATCGCACATCTACCACTTCTTAGACTTGTTTTCAATCAGAATGACAGATCTATAAATCACACTTCTATGCGAATTTGGTCAGGTTGACCAAAAAGTTACATATTGCAGCTTTAACTATATATGCAGTATATACTATCCTATATATAGATTTGACAAATTACCATTGAGAGCCTAAATGTAGAAAATGGTGCTGACAACAAACTTAAAGACCACCCATATACAGTCGCCAAACCTTTCAAAGCTCTTAAAGTTTCTTTGGATATCGTGTTTCAGAAAGCTCAATGGATGTAGAAAGATAAGCAACCACTTTACAACCCCACTCTCCTCTTTTCCTCCTCCCATCTTCCCCTCCTCCTATTCATGTCTACCACTAAACACATCCCTAGAAGGAAATCCCACACTCCTCTTCTAAGATGTAAAGACCTATGATGACCTAAGGTCACTATATGACCACAAAGGTCATCCTCAGTCACAACCATGACTGTAGGGCCAAGCGGCCATTTTGAAGCCACAACCCCATCGAGGTGCTGTGACAGTGTGTGACCCAGTGTTGTTGAGTCAAAGTAGGCCAGTCCCAGTCTCAGTGTCACATAGCCAACATTCCTCAGAATCCTCCCATAGCAGACTGCTTTAGAGGATCTGGACAAACATACTCTTCTTAATAAACTCTGTGTCCCAAATGGCACCCTATTCCCTATATAGTGCACTACTTTTTACTAGGGCCCATTGAGCTCTGGTCAAAAGTAGTGCAGTCAGAAGTAGTGCACCACATAGGGAATAGGGTGCCCTTTGGGAGGCAGGGGGAGTGAGCTGCCACAGCTGTCCACAGTCCCTCTCTAAATGAATCTGGGAGTGAACAGGAGGATCAGGGCTGGGCTCCACTGATCCTAGGTCAGCTGCTGAGGACAAGCCAGATAGGGGATTAAAATGGGAGAGATGGAGGACAGAGAGAGGCTCGGCACCACCACCACACCTCTGGGTTAGAGTCCATAGGGGGACCTGTCAGCGTAGTAGTAATGTGATCGTAGGGGGACTCTGAATAGTAGTTGTACTGGTAGTTTATAAGGAGGATAAGGGTGTGTACATACGAACTAAGGATAGCTATGGGAGTGTGCGTTATACATAGACATTCTACAAATGACCATCTAAAAACACACCGCACAAACACACACACACACACACACTTAGACATACACACACACTGAGGCACCAAGAGCCTAGGGGCACCAGAGCAACCCTCTACACAAACAAACAGCCCAGGTCTTAACCATCCTCTCCAACTATACCAGCACATACAGCCCCATTTAGGAAACTTCAAAGACTCCACAAGACCTGTACAGTACAGCCTACCACATGACGTAATGCACCATGTCAGTCAGTCATCAGGTAACAGAGATCACTATTACAGCCAACATGGGTCCTAATGCATTATGTTAGCATTGTCGCAGAACCAAAATGGCCACCTAGTCCAGTGGTTCCCAACCAGGGGTACTTGGCCTATCCACAGGGGGTACTTGAGAAGACTCATGAGACCATAGGCCAACTGATAAAATGCACGAGTGGGTAAATTGAGTTGGTGGTACAGTAAGCGAAAACGTTTGGGAGCCACTGGCCTAGTCGACAGCCTCTCCAGTGTTTGTGAGCATAGAAAGACCACAACTGGGCAGCCATTTTGGATCTGGCCGTAGATCAATCGCTCCCAGAGAGATGCCAGAAACGGTGGCCGGTCACCATGTTGTCAGCTGATGGCAGTCTTAATGATGGACCATGGGCCACACACCAGACGACTCATATTTCACATTCTTCCATCATGCCATCCAGAAAAACAGACATACTGCCCTGAAAAAGACCATGGAGCTCCCTCCCAGTTACCATAATCCCCATAGGCTTTGATGAACTATTCCTCCTCTCATCCCTCGTGTCTTAAAATAACATGTTATTGAAATGTTCAAGGGTTCATTGTAGTTCATTGTGGCTTGTTTTTTTCCGTGTTGTTGCTGATGATATCCCTATTTTTGGATGTTGTGGCTTTAGGGCGAACAATTTCCATTGTTCCTAGCGAATTCATATTTTTTATTTTTTAATTATGACACATACACTCAACAAGACAGACAATTTCCATAGTAATTTACTAAACATGAAATAGTAATTCTGTTAGTGCCTACTTAAACCAAAAAAAACCAATTGGCCTCATATTACTACTACTGCGGATCAGCGCTGGACTAACAATGCCTGGATGCATTCAATAAATACAGTCTAGGAAAAAAATGACATTTGTTTTTGGTGTAGTATCACTTTTGATTAGGTGATCCCCTTTATAAAATCAGTGACTTTGGAACCCAATATGTCATGTTAATCACACTGGGGCTGGGGTCTCTGAAACATGACCCCTCACCTTAGGCATCACTGGCATCCATATATGTGCTTCTTAAACATGGACTCGGAATTTCCATTTGTTTCCCTGCCTTCACCACAGAAACAGGGGATGTAAAAAAAAGAGTGGAACGTGACAAACCCCCACATATCTCCCTGAACTTCATGCTAGAAATCTCCAAAAGTTATTGAAAAGCCATTCACTTCAATAGGATCATAAGATCATTTTTTTTTACATTTTATTTCACCTTTATTTAACCAGGTAGGCCAGTTGAGAACAAGTTCTCATTTACAATTGTGACCTGGACAAGATAAAGCAAAGCAGTGCAACAAAAGTATTTATAGTTTATATTCTAAGTCAGAACTGTCCAGAGTAGTGATGCTGGACGGGCGGGCAGGTGAAGAGCATGCATTTAGTTTTACTAGCATTTCAGAGCAGTTGGAGGCCACGGAAGGAGTGTTGTATGGCATTGAAGCTCGTTTGGAGGTTTGTTAACAGAGTATCCAAAGAATGGTGTCGTCTGCGTAGAGGTGGATCAAAGAATCACCCGCAGCAAGAGCGACATCATTGATATATACAGAGAAAAGCGTCGGCCCAGGAATTGAACCCTGTGTCACCCCCATAGAGACTGCCAGAGGTCCGGACAACAGGCCCTCCGATTTGACACACTGAACTCTATCTGAAAAATAGTTAGTGAACCAGGCGAGGCAGTCATTAGAGAAACCAAAGCTGTTGAGTCTGCCGATAAGTATACAGTGATTGACAGAGTCGAAAGCCTTGGCCAGATCGATGAAGACGGCTGCACAGTACTGTTTTTTATCGATGGTAGTTATGATATCGTTTAGGACCTTGAGCGTGGCTGAGGTGCAGTGGGATTCAAGATGGTCGATGATCTGTTTGTTCACTTGGCTTTTGAAGACTTTAGAAAGGCAGGGCAGGATGGATATAGGTCTGTAACAGTTTGGGTCTAGAGTGTCTCCCCCTTTGAAGAGGGGAATGACCACGGCCGCTTTCCAATCTTTAGGAATCTCAGACGATACTAAAGGTTGGCTCAAGGTTGAACAGACTAGTAATAGTAATCATTCATCTGTCTACCAATGTACTGTATAGTAACTGTATAGCACACTTAGAGAAAATCTCCTCTGATCTTTGTAGGCCTATGTCTTCATAACATACCAACTCTTCTTTCAGATTCAGATAAGCTTTATTAGCATGAACGAACAAGGCCACTGTTGCTAAAACCAGTTGAGGAAATGACACCAACAATAACAGTAAAAATAAAAAGTATTGTAATGGTGATTAGAGAAATAAAATAAATGAAATAAATATGATATAGAGTATATATATATATATAATACATATTACCAGAGATTTTTTTCAAATGAATATAAATAAAATAAATACATCAAAATAGTAATAATACTCTTTCTTTTTCTCGGTTCTTTGTGATATAGGATCATTCTTCAATGTAGAACCTACTGGATAGTCCACTTACAGTACTAGAGGTGCCTATAGTTGAGGTGCGTATAGTTGAGGTGCCTATAGTTGAGGTGCCTATATTTGAGGTGCCTATATTTGAGGTGCCTATAGTTGAGATGCCTATATTTGAGGTGGCTATAGTTGAGGTGCCTATAGTTGAGGTGGCTATATTTGAGGTGCCTATAGTTGAGGTGCCTATATTTGAGGTGGCTATAGTTGAGGTGCCTATAGTTGAGGTGGCTATATTTGATGTGGCTATAGTTGAGGTGGCTATATTTGAGGTGGCTATAGTTGAGGTGCCTATAGTTGAGGTGCCTATAGTTGAGGTGGCTATATTTGATGTGGCTATATTTGATGTGGCTATATTTGAGGTGGCTATATTTGAGGTGGCTATATTTGAGGTGCCTATATTTGAGGTGCCTATACAGTAGTTGAAGTGGCTATATTTGAGGTGGCTATAGTTGAGGTGGCTATAGTTGAGGTGGCTATATTTGAGGTGGCTATATTCTAACTCTATATGCTTTCATAACCATCTCTTTTCTCTCTGTCCTCTGGCTCCAGGTTCCACACATCTCGGGGACCAGCCGGCGCAGGCTCCCTCCATCCCCAGCTCTCCCGCCTCCTCCCACCACTCCCCCAGCGCCCTAGCCCTGGCCCTGGGTAGTGGAAGCTCCGACCCTGTCCTTAACGGTGGCCTAGGAGGCCCCTGCTCCGGGGCCTACTGTGGTGGCTCTGCGGGAGGTCTGTACCTTTCAGAGCCACTCTATTAATCAAACTATCAAACCCACTGCAGGGGGTTAAGAGAGGAGAGGGGGACACTAGGTAGCAGATGTCCTGGGTGGTGAGTCTGTTCGGTACATTGCTTCTCGTGCTGTGCAGCGAGAGGACACAATGTCTCGTCTACTGTTGTAGTTACGTAATGTAAGGCTGCCTTCATAGTAGAACAACAGTGGTAAAATGGGTTTCTACTGTATTTATTGTAAGGAATTTATTGATCAACACTGTAGATTAGATCCATTACATCAGTTCATACACTACCGGTCAAAAGTTTTAGAACACCTACTTATTCAAGGGTTTTTCTTCCTTTTTCCGAATAATAGTGAAGATATCGAAACTATGAAATAACACATATGGAATCATGTAGTAACCAAAAAGTGATAAACAAACAAAAAAATATTTTATTTTTGAGATTCTTCAAATAGCCACCATTTGCCTTGGTGACAGCTTTGCACACTCTTGGCATTCTCTCAATCAGCTTCATGAGGTAGTTGTCATGATGCTGGAGAGAGGAAGCTGGTACGGGGAGTAAACATTTAATAAACAACTGACATAGACGAGACAGGAACAGTGTCAGAAACAAATACAAAAGACAAAAACAATTCAATGCAGCAGCAGGGAACAGAGCTAGGGAACTGACAAATATAGGGGAGGAAATAAACAGGAGATAAGTGAGTCCAGGTGAGTCCAATAACGCTGATGCGAGTGACGAGGGAGGGCAGGTGTGAGTGATGGATGGCAGGAGCGTGTGATGCAGGGTAATCTGGCGCCCTCAAGCGCCAGGGGAGGGAAGAGTGGGAGCAGATGTGACAGTACCCCTCCCTCTTGGGATGCCACCTGGCGTCCCACCTAGGCGAACCGGCCGAGACATGGGCGCTGGGCAAGCCAGTTGGGGCGTGAAAGCCCGGCAAACCGGTAGGAGCGTGAGAGCCTGGCGAGCCGGCCGAGGCATGAGAGCCTGACCATCCGGCTGAGGCAAGACGCCTGTCGATCCTGCAGCAGAAGGGGAAGGGAAGCCCGATGATCCCGCGGAGTGTGACGTGGGATGGGAAGCCGACGAGCCAGGAAAACCTCTCGAGCCAGCCAGGGAGTGAAAGCCCGATGGGCTGGCTTAGGCACCCCGTTTCCATCAGCGGCGGAATCCACCCCGACGTCACAAACAAAACACAAGACAAACAAAGGAAAAACTCCTGGACCGGCTGGGCGAACAAAAACTGACGATCTGGCTGAGGCCCAACGTGGGATGGGTGCCATCCGAGCCAACCGGGGCAAGGAAACCTCTTGAGCCAGCTAGGGCGTGGAAGCCCGACGAGCTGGCTAGGCATCCCCGGTTCCATCGGTGGCGACCCAGAACCGCTGCCACCATTCCAACCAGAACGCCAGTACTCCCCGATGCATCGTTTGTTGGCTGCTGCATTCTGTCACGCGGAAAGACGCTGGAGAGACGAAGCAGGTACGGGGAGTAAACATTTAATAAACAACTGACATAGACGAGACAGGAACAGCGTCAGAAACAAATACAAAGACAAAAACAATACAATGCAGCAGCAGGGAACAGAGCTAGGGAACTGACAAATTTAGGGGAGGAAATAAACAGGAGATAAGTGAGTCCAGGTGAGTCCAATAACGCTGATGCGAGTGACGAGGGAGGGCAGGTGTGAGTGATGGATGGCAGGAGCGTGTGATGCAGGGTAATCTGGCGCCCTCAAGCGCCAGGGGAGGGAAGAGTGGGAGCAGATGTGTCAGTAGTCACCTGGAATGCATTACAATTAACAGGTGTGCCTTCTTCAAAGTGAATTTGTGGAATGTCTTTCCTTCTTAATGTGTTTGAGCCAATCAGTTGTGTTGTGACAAGGTAGGGGTGGTATACAGAACATAGCCCTATTTGGTAAAAGACCAAGTCCATATTATGGCAAGAACAACTCAAATAAGCAAAGAGAAACGACAGTCCATCATTACTTTAAGACATGAAGGTCAGTCAATACGGAACATTTCAATAACTTTGGACATAGTTTCTTCAATGGCAGTCGCAAAAACCATCAAGCGCTATGATGAAACTGGCTCTCATGAGGACTGTCACAGGAATGGAAGACCCAGAGCTACCTTTGCTGCAGAGGATAAGTTTATTAGAGTTACCAGCCTCAGAAATTGCAGACAAATAAATGCTTCACAGACTTCAAGTAACAGACACATCTCAACATCAACTGTTCAGAGGAGATTGTATGAATCAGGCCTTTGTGGGCAAATTGCTGCAACGAAACTACTACTAAAGGACACCAATAAGAACAAGAGACTTGCTTGGGCCAAGAAACACAAGCAATGGACATTACATCGGTGGAAATGTGTCCTTTGGTCTGGAGTCCAAATGTAAGATATTTGGTTCCAACCGCCGTGTTTTTGTGAGACGTGGTGTGGGTGAACGGATGATCTCCATATGTGTATTTCCCACCGTAAAGCATGGAGGAGGTGGTCTTATGGTGTGGGGGTGCTTTGCTGGTGACACTGTCTGTGATTTATTTAGAATTAAAGCAAACAACCAGCATGGCTACCACAGAAATACGCCATCATATTTTTTTTTACCTTTATGTAACTAGGCAAGTCAGTTAAGAACAAATTCTTATTTACAATGATGGCTTAGGAACAATTGGTTAACTGCCATGTTCAGGGGCAGAATGACAGATTCTTACCTTGTCAGCTCAGGGATTTTATCCAGCAACCTTTCGGTTAACTGGCCCAATTCTCTAACCACTAGGCTACCTACCGCCCCAGGCTTAGTGGGACTATAGTTTGTTTTTCAACAGGACAATGACCCAACACACCTCCATGCTGTGTAAGGGCTATTTTACCAAGAAGGAGAGTGATGGAGTGCTGCGTCAGATGACCTGACCTCCACAATCACCCGACCTCAACCAAATTGAGATGGTTTGGGATGAGTCGGACCGCAGAGAGAAGGAAAAGCAGCCAAAAGTGCTCAGCATATGTGGGAACTCCTTCAAGACTGTTGGAAAAGCATTTCAGGTGAAGCTGGTTGAGAGAATGCCAAGAGTGTGCAAAGCTGTCACCAAGGCAATGGGTGGCTATTTGAAGAATCTCAAATATCAAATATATTTTGATTTGTTTAACACTTTTTGGGGTACTACATGATTCCATATGTGTTATTTCATAGTTTTGAGGTCTTCATTTTTCTGCAATGTAGAAAATAGTAAAAATGAAGAAAGACCATTGAATGAGTAAGTGTTCTAAAACTTTTGAACGGTAGTGTACATGCAGAATGTTCTTTCATTAGTCTATTGACTACTGACACCCCTAACACCTCTCCCTCCTTCCCTCCCTCCGTTGCTACCTCCCCCCTAACAGGAACAACCCCCAGCTCGCCCGTCAGCCTCCCCAAGTCGCCCACCTTCCCATCAGGCAGCGGGAGAGGGCCCGGGTGGCCGACTGGCGATGAGTGTTCCATCTGCTACGAGAATCACGTGGACACGGTCATCTACGCCTGCGGTCACATGTGTCTCTGCTACACCTGTGGCGTCAAACTCAAGAAGATGTCCAACGCCTGCTGCCCCATCTGCAGGAGACAAATCAAAGACATCATTAAGACCTACCGTAGCACGTAGGGGGCCTTTGAAGCTAAGGGCCTCGAAACTGAGGGCCACAGGCATAAGTTAATGGGGAGAGGAGGAAGACATTGGGGAAAGACTTTGATAAGCTTTTAAGATCAGGGAAATGGACAATGGACAGTTCACTCTGGTACTTTGGTGTGATGGATTTTGAGGAAGTATCTTGGTTTTTGGTTCAAATACCCATTTTGTGTTGGCTGGTACAGTTAGTAGACCTGCACTGCAAAGGTCTCTTGCATTTCCACTTTCCCTCTCTGACGCAGTGTGTGACGGCTTTTGAAGTGGCGGGTTTTCAACCGCGGCGAGAACTTCCTCTCTCAACTAGAAGTTTTCATTCTTCTTACTCTCTCCAAGGATTCAGGAAGTTTCAGACTTGTTGTTTAAGCCACTTCCAAACGACTGCCGCGAGTTTGCTCGTTTGCATGGAAGCAAACCATGTGGTTTCAATTCAACGTTTTTGCTCTTGAGATTATCTATTTATGTTGAAGAGGAGAAGGACTGTTAAGTTCCAACATTTGCTTCTTAACTTGACTCAACTTTGTTAAAAAAAATAACAGGCAAAATGTCTACCCTTGTCCACAGAAAGTTCTTTATTAACATAACGTCTCAGTATGGCACAACTTCTGTCTGTGTGTTACTTAGGCAAACTGCAGAGGAAAAGAGAGGACTTATTTGTTGCTCAAGGGTCGTGACCGGAAAGGGATGCATTTCTGTAGTAGTCATAGGATTCATCAATAGGAAGATGACTACAGTTGTATAAAGTTGTGAAGTATAGGGACGTAAGTATATGACGTGTGAAGGAGTGCTGTATCACCTCTTGCTCCTATACAGTAAGTCATATATTCTCAACCAAATGTATTTGTGTGGTAGTTCTATAGCACATTCATTGGTGGTAGCTGTCCTGTTGCGCTAGCTAGCTATCTGCTTGCTCTGCAGTGCTGTATGTTGCACTGAAGTCAGTACTGCGCTCCTGGAAATGCCCCATAAAGAAAGGAGAGGATACATATTATTTTACACAATAAATTTAAACAGCCATCAAAACAATGTCACTGGCAGCCTCAGCTCCCAATCCAATCCCAGAATTTGTACCTACATCATGTGACTGGAAGCAGGAAGTGAAAGTACATTTATTGGGTGTTCCTCAGGTCCAGCTGTTAACGCCCCAAAATGGTGACAGTTTACGCAAACACCAGCCCAATGCACTGTGATTGTTGCCATGGTAATAGAGTTCAACGTCGATCCGACACAGCCCCCTGCCTTAATTTATGAACAGTTAATTTGTTACCAACGGATGTGTGATTAATAATGCTTTGTTTCTATCCATATTTTTCACCAAGACCCCTTACTAAATACCAAATACGATGTTATGTGTCAGAAGAAAAGCTTCAGAAACAGGACTTCAGAAACTCAGAGGATAAAAAGCACATGAAACAAAACTGAATTGATCCCAACTTATTTTTATAACTCAAAATACTTACTGGTCAGAGGTCATTTGCATCACAGACAGTCAGTAATATGTACACAACCCTAACCCTATCACGGTTCTATTCTAACATCTGCATAGTGCTTCCACCAGCAACAAATACCCTTCACAGTTACACACATTAATGTAGGGTTATGATAGGTACAGTGAGGGAAAAACGTATTTGATCCCTTGCTGATTTTGTACGTTTGCCCACTGACAAAGAAAGGATCAGTCTATAATTTTAATGGTAGGTTTATTTGAACAGTGAGAGACAGAATAACAACAACAAAAATCCAGAAAAACGCATGTCAAAAATGTTATAAATTGATTTGCGTTTTAATGAGGGAAATAAGTATTTGACCCCTTTGCAAAACATGATTTAGTACTTGGTGGAAAAACCCTTGTTGGCAATCACAGAGGTCAGACATTTCTTGTAGTTGGCCACCAGGTTTGCACATATCTCAGGAGGAATTTTGTCCCACTCCTCTTTGCAGATCTTCTCCAAGTCATTAAGGTTTCGAGGCTGACATTTGGCAACTCACTTTGGAGACTGGCTAGGCCACTCCAGGACCTTAAGGTGCTTCTTCTTGAGCCACTCCTTTGTTGCCTTGGCCGTGTGTTTTGGGTCATTGTCATGCTGGAATACCCATCCACGACCCATTTTCAATGCCCTGGCTGAGGGAAGGAGGTTCCCACCCAAGATTTGACCGTACATGGCCCCGCCCATCGTCCCTTTGATGCGGTGAAGTTGTCCTGTCCCCTTAGCAGAAAAACACCCCCAAAGCATAATGTTTCCACCTCCATGTTTGATGGTAGGGATGGTGTTCTTGGGGTCATAGGCAGCATTCCTCCTCCTCCAAACACGGCGAGTTGAGTTGATGCCAAAGAGCTCCATTTTGGTCTCATCTGACCACAACACGTTCACCCAGTTGTCCTCTGAATCATTCAGATGTTCATTGGCAAACTTCAGACGGGCATGTATATTGCTTTCTTGAGCAGGGGGACCTTACGGGCGCTGCAGGATTTCAGTCCTTCACGGCGTAGTGTGTTACCAATTGTTTTCTTGGTGACTATGGTCCCAGCTGCCTTGAGATCATTGACAAGATCCTCCCGTGTCGTTCTGGGCTGATTCCTCACCGTTCTCATGATCATTGCAACTCCACGAGGTGAGATCTTGCATGGAGCCCCAGGCCGAGGGAGATTGACAGTTCTTTTGTGTTTCTTCCATTTGCGAATAATCGCACCAACTGTTGTCACCTTCTCACCAAGCTGTTTGGCGATGGTCTTATAGCCCATTCCAGCCTTGTGTAGGTCTACAATCTTGTCCCTGACATCCTTGGAGAGCTCTTTGGTCTTGGCCATGGTGGAGAGTTTGGAATCTGATTGATTGATTGCTTCTGTGGAAAGGTGTCTTTTATACAGGTAACAAACTGAGATTAGGAGCACTCCCTTTAAGAGTGTGCTCCTAATCTCAGCTCGTTACCTGTATAAAAGACACCTGGGAGCCAGAAATCTTTCTGATTGAGAGGGGGTCAAATACTTATTTCCCTCATTAAAATGCAAATCAATTTATAACATTTTTGACATGTGTTTTCTGGATTTTTTTGTTATTATTCTGTCTCTCACTGTTCAAATAAACCTACCATTAAAATTATAGACTGATCATTTCTTTGACAGTGGGCAAACGTACAAAATCAGCAGGGGATCAAATACTTTTTTCCCTCACTGTAGATGGGAGTTCCTCAATGTTCCAAGTTGATATACAGTCGGTTACACGTGTTGTCATTTACCCCATATGACTTTTATCACTTTGGGGCGAATCCTAATTTACACCTAAGTCGAATTATCACTCAGTCTCCCATTGACATCAATGCAAGACTACCTGAAAATGTGATTTTGTAAAAGTAAGAATTTTCCCTTTTATGATCAGAATGTGTCATATATCCCATTGAAATTTCCCTCGTGCTTGTGTGTACTGGAGCTATATGCCATAGCTTTCTGCCGAGAGCTGAAAAGGCAGTTTTTTTAACACGTTTATCTTGCATCCTGGTGTAATTAATAGATAATCGACAAATTAATCTGGAATGTAATGCTGCAACAGTATTTGCCAGCTCTCTGTTTTTGGGGCAAATACTGACAGATGTTTCGTATACATCCTCTTTACACTCACAAACAGAACTTTGTGTTTTTATGATATTATACGCTACTGCTTGAAGTGTTAATTCACATTTTGAATATTAATTTCTGTTTTAAAATTAGGCAAATAGTTTTATTGGTGTGGTTGGTAGTATCCAGAGAGAAAAAAACATATTTTGTCAGCTTTTTTTTCTCGATTGATAGTTATGATTGTAATGTTTGTTTTCTGGTTGATTGAAACCATGAAATAAGCAGCTATTTCTACTTCTACGGTGTATCCTAAAGCCAGGAACGATATTACCTTGTACCTTCCACCAATACCTGGGCCTCCCTGCAGTATACAATCATAACACCTCCTTGCTTTGGGTAAAAGGCAAGCACAGATTAATAATTTTACAAACCCTGAACATTCAGACGCTGAATTTTTTTGTAATTTATACGTTGTTGTTTATGCCTCTTTTCGAGTCCAAACCATGTTTGTTTTTATAGCTCTTACCAAGTATAAATTTAAAGGCCGTCGTTGTATGTCAATGTTAAATATCAATTTATAAGAATCCTGATTGTACTTTTTAAATGGTCTAGTCCATGGGTGTCAAACTCTGGCCCGCGCCGCGGGGTAATTATATTTGGCCCGCGAGACAATACCAAATTACTACTAGAGCTGGCCCGCCGGTATTTTACAGCGCATTCACCGCTAATACTACGAATCCCATAATGCTCTGCTGTTGTTTTCGCGCACCAATCAGGACAGGACCCAGAAACGCCCTCTCCTCTGTGACAGTAGTCATAGCAACATAGACGCTACAACTGTCAGCGCGCTATCCCTTCCCAAAATGGCGAAAATGGGCACATCAGATTAGATCAGTGTGCAATAATTAACGTTTTCTTTGCGCACTTTTTCTTGCTACAAGGCATGGGCTTGAATGGTTGATTGATTTATTATCATTTTATTTGTAAAATTATTAGCCAGTGGAAAAAGTTTATTTTGGTATTTAAATCAGAAGGCTGCAAATAGAAAAGAGGCATACGATTTTTATTTAAATTTTATTTATTTAATAAATGAATGCCATTGATGTGTTTTTTCATTTGAAATTCGATTTTGCATGTCTCCACTATTAAATTATATATTGTATGGTAATAAGCGATGCTTGTTCCATATTCAATGTTAAAGCAAAACTTGTTTGGGTCCATATTAAAAGGTTCATTTGTTCAATGTTGGCCCGCGACTTTGTTCAGGTTTTACATTTTGGCCCACTGGGTATTTGAGTTTGACACCCCTGGTCTAGTCTATAGGTAATCTCTGGCATATTCTATCGCAGTAAAATTTCTGCTGATACTAAGTGTCCAACGAAATCCGAAATCCAATAAAAAATAAATGTGTTAATCCACCTCGTAATTTGAAATGTCTGTGCTAAACGTACGTAATTTCCCCTTGCTTGAAACGTTTTCTTTAAAAAAAAAATGTTTACTGGCCCTTTATCCAAGGAATTTAACCCACAACCACTAATGTAAACAATAGTCATTGGACATACGTCATGTCCTAAATGGCATACCATACATTGACAACCTATAATAATGTAAAAGTTAAATATCATGCAAAAAAAACAAGGCACCTAATTGCTGCCTATCATATTTATTGAGTTACATACAGGATTAATTGAAGTGGTCTGACTCATGTCAGTACTCAGTGGCTTAAAGTTCAACCCTCCACACAGATACTATGACTAGGGCCCAGAAATGTTCCTGACCTAGTGACCTGGAAAACTCAGGGCCCTAACTATAACACCAACCAGTTGCGGTGTGATACCAATTTACCAAAAAATACATTTTTGGTTTCTCTCCTGATTGTTTGAGGACCCTGTATTGCATCTATCTTCCATTGAAGTGTTTTGATCTCAGATCCTACTGTACTTGGGTGTTTGTTTTCTTCTTCTACTATCCTCCATTTTAGAAAACCCCTTCTTCAGATATCACTAGACAGGTTTCACCTGGGAAATATACTTTATTTTTCTGTCTTTTAGTTGTTTGAGTTGATTGTTCATGCCGTCCTAGTTAGTGAACTTTGGGACCAATAGAAGACAAGCTAAAAAATAAAATGCTACATCGCAATCTCCTCGGCCATCATTTAGACAGAGTTCAGGGGTCGATCAGAACACTACACATAGAAATGTAACATAGGCTAGGTCAAACACAATTGCTCCTATTTTCCATGATATAGAAGAATATATGTTCTATGTTGTGACTCATCCATTGTTTAAGATATTTTGCAAACCTGTCTTTATTTGAGAACTAGTTTCCAAGTGATCTGTTTGTGAGCTCTGTTAAATGTGAGTCGGACGATTGTGTCAATAAACTTTCCAGACGTGTTTCAAAGAAGTGTCTGTGCCTGCTTTTCTCATAAAACTTGAATAGAACATAAATTACAAAAAAATTGATTACAAGCTAATTCTATATTTTCTATCACATCTCCAATATCTTAATATGATTGGATTATCTCCCATACATATCCAACTATAACATGCACTTGATGACAAATTCTTATTTATTATATCCATACTCTTGATTTTAATTAATCCAGTAAATATATATATTTTTTATTATTTAACTTTTATTTAACCTGGAAGGGCTCATTGAGATTTGAAGTCTCTTTTTCAAGAGCGTCCTGGCCAAACTACAGGTAATCTAGTAAAAAAAACAGAATTCACAAGAGTATAACAAAATCATAAAACAGCAAATTAAAAACATTGACAGGTCAGGGAATCAGCTTCAAATCAACCTTCTGAACAATAAAAATGGCCAAATAAAATGGTAGTAAACCCAAAATGGCTTTGTAAATAAAGGTATACCAGTGACTGAGCCTACGAGTGACTAGAGAAGGCCAGCCAACCCTGGTATATAAAGTGCAGTGGTGCGTAAGGGTTTTGCAGTTTTAAATAAATCTCAGTGCTCCATGGTAAGGGTTCATATATAAAATATCCCCATAGTCTAGTATAGGCATAAATGTAGCTGATACTAGCCTCCTTCTGGCTTCAAATGAAAAACAGGCCTTATTCCTAAAATAAAATCCCAACTTCAATTTAGAACATGTTGTAAATATGCAATTTAAAAGAGAGGCCGTCATCAATTAAAATTCCAAGATATTTCTATGAGGTTACAGTTTCAATCTCATTGCCCTGACAGGTAGTAATAGGTGTTAGGTTCAGAGGTCTATTTCTTGCTTTAGAAAACACCATTAGATCGCAGTGCTAGCTGTGCCACTACAGATTCTGGGTTCGAGTCCAGGCCCTGTTGCAGCCGGCTGCGACCGGGAGACCCATGGGGCGGTGCACAATTGGCCCAGCATCGTCCGGGATAGGGGAGGGTTTAGCCGGCAGGGACGTCCTTGTCCCATCGCGCACTAGCAACTCCTGTGGGGGGCCGGGAGCAGTGCATGCTGACACGGTTGCCAGGTGTACAGTGTTTCTTCCAGCACATTGGTGCGGCTGGCTTCCGGGTTAAGTGGGCATTGTGTCAAGAAGCAGTGCGGCTTGGTTGGATTGTGTTTCGGGAGGACGCACGGCTCTCGACCTTCGCCTCTACCAAGTACAGAGCCCTGGGGCACACCATTACAGACAGACAATTTAACAGACATGAGCCCATCAAATTGAGTGCACTGAGTTCTATCAGACAGATAGTTAGCAAACCATGCAACTGCATGAGCCGAAAGTCCAATGCTCGACAGTCTCTGCCGTAGTATAGCATGATCAACTGTATCAAAAGCCTTAGAGAGATCAATAAAAAGTGAGACACAGTGGTTTTTTGTCAAATATTTCAGTGATATCATTTAAAACCTTCATGGCTGCTGTAATTGTGCTATGCTTCTTCCTGAAGCCCAATTGGTACATTGATAAAACAGAGTTAGTATATAAAAACTATTTTAGCTGTTCACTAACAAGGGTTTCAAATAATTATACAATCCATTGATTAAGATTACTATCATCCCCCAGCCACACTGATTGCATGGATCATGTACACAATTTGTGTCAGCATAGTCATAAAACACATAGGAATCCAAATAGAGTTGCTAACCCAGATCTATATAACCCTGACCTTCTGTGGTCCAGTGGAACTTGGTGCTTTCAGTGGTATGTGATTTGGGGCACCTGTTACATCGTGTTTTGGACGGCCCCAGCTGCCTAGGTGGTTTATGTTCAACCGGGGTCCTCCAGGGGACACTAGGCTTAGGGTCAGGGGCTCCAAGCACTGCAGGCAGCTACCACCTCATCCAAATATCCCTCTGATGTCCCCAGATATACATATGTCTGTCAGCAGTGGATTAATAGCATGTAAGACATGGTAATATCTAGGAGGAGGTATGAGGTCTGATAATAATCTAGACGATATATATCAAATCTGTCATCAAGATGTATTAGTATCTCATAACTCTGTTATAAAGTGATGGGTCACAGTTCATGTCCATTGGTAATACTCTGTGATGACGGATCAAATGTTCATGTGTTTAAAAACATTTTTTGGAATACATGCAGTCCTTATACCTGCTTTACAAAGGCCCTTGAGGTAAGACCTTTACAAATAAACAGCTAAAAATCGCAAACCATGAGCTCAAACTCCCTTCTGACTCCTCCAGCTAAGGCTGGGGAGAACAGACTAGTTCAAGATTGCCATCTAGTGGATATATATAAATAGTTCCACTGACCAATGAGAATCTGTTTTAGCGATGGGTCGTCCTATGGGAGATTTCCTCAGCTGTCGACACTGTCTCACTTAAATATGCCATCACCGTCACACCTGAAGATGACAGTGACATGGAATGAACAGAAGCACTAAAACCTTTACTTCAATACCTCTCTGAAGTATTCCCAAATGGTCTATGTGCAACCAAAAGGTGGCAGAAACACTGTCGGCCTAAGTGTTTGTTACGTCTTCATTTGATACCTGTCATTCTAGAACCTTCCTGAAATGCTCCAATACAGTCTTTATGTTGGACATGATGTCTCTATGTATTAGTCCTCTCACAGCTGTTAGCCTGAGTGTTACATTCTCTTTACATCTCCCATAACCACCCATGATAAATGTGATGAATGTTCTAACCTTTAGATGCTGAGGGTAACTTGCACATGTTCTGTTGAAAGCGAGCATTTTGTGGGGGTTCGATGGGGGTTGGGTGGTTGTCCTAAGGGAAGGTAGGTGTGCACATATTTTGTCTTCATTTAGGCGTATGCGATATATCTTTCTACATGTGTATAGATGTCCGGATGCCACAGTATGATTTTTTCCTCCATCTTTCTCGTTAGCAGAAGGTAGGGCTCTACCATACTAGTTCATCTTCATTTTCTGCCCTTACAATTTTACAGTTCTCTCATAACTCATACAATATACATCTAAAACAGGATTTTTAAATTGTACAATCCTTGTCTAAATATACTTATTCTGATTTATACCATACAACAAATGAAGATATGTGTATCATTCAATAAATGTACTGTCACCTACGATTGTATGTAAAAGTTATAAATAAATCTAAATATGAATGTATGAGTCATATCAGCTCAGTTGGTCCCGTGTGGCTCAGCTGGTAGAGCATGGTGCTTGCAATGATAGGGTTGTGGGTTCTATTCCCATGGGGGACCAGTACAGTGAAAGAAGTATGAACATGTACTCTTGCGTCTGCTGAATGACTGAAACATTTAGTAATACTGCAAATATTATTTTTCATAATGTATGGCATGTGAATGTTCAGGCTAACAAATGAAAACAGAGAGGCAGCATTAATTAAACAAAGATAATACATTTAATAGTGTTTCTCTTTAGGGCAATGCAAGATACAATGTAAACATGAACAAGATACAACATCAAAAAAGGTTTCCAAAATGAAAAATGGTAAAAAGGGACAGCCCTGTTTTCAAAAACGACCGCTAGTACACACACCAATTGTTATGTTTTCCGTTGAAGAGTAGACTGATTTGATTATTTGTACATTTGCTGTACTTTCACATACACTTTTTGACTTACTCACTGATGCAAAATTGTAATATCATGACATGTCCTGCTGCTTTATCGCCTTGTCACACAACATTGCATTTTGTCACACCGAATGACTCGCGTCAGTGACATTTACAAAAGGAATCAGTTTCTCTTGAACTCCAACCTCCCATGACACCTTTCTTTTGAAAACAGGACTAGTCCCTAGAGTTGTCTCTATAGAGTTGAACACAAATGTTGCATAAGAATAATGCAAATAAAAAAAGAGAGAAAAACAAATACCATAGCAACTCCTTTGGTCCAACTCGAAGCATTGGTGGTATGATGTAACAGAGTTGACATGCTGGTAGTGGGTCATTATTGTTTCAAGTTTGGGTATAAGGACCTAGACGGTTTACAGAGCATAGGTTTAGAGAGTATAACTTTGGTTTGAGGCCTTGTCTACAAATTAGGTTTTTGTGACAGTGTTGAAGATTTGCCACACTTCTTTCTACTGTAAGTAGTAGGAATTAGACTATAACTGGCGTCACTGAATGCTCATGAAGGCCTTATCTTAGGTAATAACAAGACCTTTGACTACGCCAACTAAAATGTATTCGGTGACCCCTCAAATGACACACATCTTTATCTGACAAATCCTCCCTCCAGAAAATATGGATGTGGCAATAAATATGGTCCAAATTGGTACCCATACAAAAAAAGGAAGGTAGTTTTAAGCAGTGTGAGCAGTTATTGCTTAGTGCGATGTGACATGATGTATCTGTCTGAGGGTAAATTAAAGAGAGTATAAAGTAGTAATTAGAACAGGAAGTCAAACAGTGAGAGTCTCAGCACAGCAGGAAACACAAAAAAGAACCAGCATGCTCTATTCCTCAGCCATGCACCCATTAGCATTCTAAACAATGCCCCAAAGCCACCTGTTGTGATAAGTAATTGTGTTAAGTAACACTTGGCGTAGTCGGCAGTCCCATTCCACCTGTCTGAAGCATTACCATCAGTTCTAGCACTGAGTAAGCTTTCATCCCTCTCCTTTTCTTCTTCTTTTCTTTCATTCATTCACTTCCTTCATGAGCAAACAACATAAAAAATTCACTCTAAAAAAAGTTATGTTCAAAATACCTACTAAAAACAACCCTTAGGTTAAACACCTCACACCCCTTTCACAAACACTTACTACTAACTTTCTCAAAACATCACATCTCCTACCCCCCTAACCTACCCTTTCTCTCATTTACCTGGCTCTCCAGCCTCTGCCTTCACACCAGGCAGAATAAGCCATCAGAGAGAAGTTGAAGCTTCACCACAGCAAATTATATAAAGCAGAATAAATCAGACACATGATCAATATGCCACCCGCTAAAAAGCTGGAGAGAGACAGAACGAGAGAGACAAAGAGTGAGAGCATCTATCCATCTTCGACAGCCGCAATCTCATTCGTTTTAGATTAGCCCCTCGTGGCTGTGTTGCCCCGCTATCAGGGCGCCAACGGCGCGAGACTTACTGGGCTTCAAAACTTTAACTACCGCAATTAAAATGGTGTTTTGATAATGAGATTTCACCGTCACGCATCGTACATGGATTGTTCATTAGCCCAAGCTGTGGGAGATGGGAGAAGAGGAGGAAGTATGATGCAGTGTTATTCATTGTCTCTGATGGAAGCTGTTGCTGCTGGTTTTAACGGAAGTCTAGTCAGCATGAACAGAGGAGCACAATCTCTACAACTGTATCCAGCTCCTCTTTCTCTCTCTCTCATTCTCACTCTCTCTTGTTCACTATCTCTGTCTCGTTCTCTCGTTCTTGCCATGTCATCTACAATCCACAATCTGATCCATCTCAGGTTTCCCGACGCATCCCACACGCAACCAACCTCATCCCTGACCTCCTCCTATCTTTCTCCTGACCTCACCTGCACGCAATCCATCTCATCACAGAGCACACGTCCTCCCTCAAACACACCAACACACAATATCTCACATCACATGCTTCTACGACCCAAACCTCATACACTAGATACACTCAACATATCCAATCTCTTCCTTCTTCCTACTTCAAGTGACTAGCTTTCGGGCACTGGGAACTACTAGCTTTGGTTGAGGCAAAAGAAAGAAAAAGAACATGGCGGAAGTATGGTGGAAAAGGCCAAAGACTGAGCAAGGAGGCACTAGTAAAGGAAAAGTAGAAAAAAAAGAGCCGGGAGGAAAAAAGCCATTCCGGCTGGTGCTATCTAGGATTACTAGGCTTAAGGGAACGTCACGCTCGAGATGGCCCACCAATTTGTTAAAATAAAAAGAGAGAAAGGAGGCGGGGGCAGAGAGTCGAGGCAGTGTGGCGTCAGTAGGGACGGTCTCACTTGGCTGAATTCACAAATATAGTAGAGGCTCTAATCTATTCCCTCTGACATGAATGGCTTCCCTCGTATTTGTGTGTGTGTGTGTGTGGCCCCTGCATGGGTCCTACTTTACCATAAATCTGTGGCACCCTCCACCAAAGTTAAAACGTAAGGGTGTGTGTGTGTTTCTTCCCTATCAAACCTACTGGAGGGGAAAGGAAATGAACTGAGACCTTCCAAAGCCAGGAAGCACCTTAACTGTTATGTGGGGATAAGTGATAAAAAAATCATCCGCAGAGGAAACTTTTAAACCAACCAGCTTTAGTGGACCTCAAGAACATCACTGTTGTAATCTGTGGACAAAGAACCAAACCCATGTAGTATTTTCTCTCTTTCTCCTCAGAAGATTCTAAACATTCTGAACATGGTCAAGTCTGAAATGAATTCCCATGGGGCTTAATCGAGGACATGGAGATACAGAAAAAAGTGTTTTCTTATATTTGGTGGTAGGTATAGGTTTGGAAGTGGATGGATTAAACTACGATGACCCTGTAGTACACATTCCCGACAAGACTACCGCTTAACAAGTCTCCCGGTTTACATTACGCGGTTGACATCTGCGATGGTTCCAAATGTCACTTTTGCCATGGCAACGGGGTTGAAGAGGCCGGCATGGCTTGTGTTCAAATGGCATGGAGGCATCTGCGTACTGTAGGTGGAGGAGAGAGACACTCCAAGAACAAAAACATTTTGTTCAGGCACAAACGTGACAGCTCAAAGGCAGTCTGGTGAGTACCTAGAGGCCCTCGATGCTGACACAACTCTTACCTCTGTGGATCTGTGATAGAGAACAGCTAGATGTTAACGAGGTTGGAACCCGGGTCATTGGGTTCTGCCGGTGCCATTCACAGTCCACTAGCCATGCACGCTAGCGAGGAGGAAGGACCAGAAGGCATTCTTACGTGGTCATTGGTTAAAAATCCTGTCCATCATGTCACAACATTTTGTGCTGTAGCTCAATGGAAGTAAGCATCTCCAATGGGATGGTTCAGTGCCATTAGCAACTGTTGCTCTTTTGAAAAAGGCTATATTAAAAAAGCAGTGGACTTGAAATGAGTCATGACCTAAAGGTGTTTACATGACCGATGATGGCTTGAATGGATTAAGGGATATACAATATATTTTTGGATCATATCTCCTTAGACAAGAGAGGTAATGTTGATCATGTTTTTCTATAGCTATGCTTTTTAAATATGCCTATTTCTATTGCACATTTCCTCATTATTACATTTCTGAAAGATGTTCAAATACAATGGGGTAAAAACGAAAATCAAAGAAGACTAAAATTATCATTTTGACCAAAACATTGAACAAATTATTTAAAAAAATATATATACTGAATACTGAATATGAAAAAGACGAGCTTGACACATTACAATTCCCTTGTAATTTGCAGGTGCAGGCAGAGAAGCCATGTAAATTGAGCTCAATTAAACAATAGCGATATGCATTAATATGTGCTGAAGCGAAATGTTATGGGTGATTCAACACGTTTACATAATGCCTTTGTCGAGGGGAGGGAGGGAGATGGGTTAAGGGTTCAAGGGGTTCTGTATCAACTGTAGTTGTACTATACATAGACCTAATTATTGATTTCCATAGGATATGATGGGTGAGATAAAGAGCATTTTACCCTCCATTTGTGAAGCAGAACTAACTTCAGCTTCTATAGATCTGTATGCAACGGCTTGAAATTCATACCAAATAGACTGTAGAAATGTCAAAAAATGATACAGTATATCACACATTATTGACTTTTGTACTAGGTTGACAGGTCTAGTCCAGTCTAGTGAGGCAGTGGATAAATATTTGATTGTCAAACCACAAATGGGAGGTAAAAACATTAGTTCAAAATAAATACGATTTGAATCAGGCATTACGTACAGACCAATAAGGAGAAAGGAAGTGTCCATGATTCTGCTAGTTGCAGCACACAGCATGGGGTAAAAAACGTCATTTAGAAGGTTGAAAAAAAGATAGCCAAATACAATAAAGTGAACTAAAAAAAAGTATAAACTACAAAAAAAAAAAAAAACTAACTCTTAGCTGCATTAATATTTGAAAACATTCAATTATGTACAGGCATTGTGTAGTTGGTAGTTTCACTGACCAGCAGTGCATTTGGTATTGCATTGTAACTGCCGGTTTGTTGGGCAACATGAAAAAAAGTATGTTGCAGTAGCATTCGTCTCCCACAAGAGAGTACCATGTACAGTATCCAATTATTATATTGTGAGGAGCTTTGGCATCCTCCAATGACTTAGATATTTTTCAACTCCTGTGAAAAGACAGGAGTTGAAAAACTTGAGGTAAAAAAAATACTCATATTAAAAAGTTTTAAAAAAATAAATAAATAATATGCTGAGTATTTCAACTGCATCCTTACATTAATGCACCGTAAACAAGTGTTAAAGTGCATTAATTCACAAAAAACGGAACTTCAATCGTCATTATTGTCTATGTGTGACCACACTGTAATAACAAAAAACAACTATGGTTGGCTAAAACAGATATAACTGCGATCTAGCAGGTACAATACTTTGTTTAACACTATAATACTGTCCAGCAGAAAATGTCATGAAAAGTTCGTGTTTAACCTCAATTGAGAAGCTCACACACTGTTAGAAAAATATTTCAGCAGTCTTGAACACCAGCCAGTTGAAATAGTACTTCATTTGGATTTTCAATTGGGGATCGTTTTGAAGTAATATCAGTATTGTGTTTGGGGAAAACATATAACTAAATAGTAACAACTCAAAATAGTCCTGCAGTACTATTCTAAATCCAGTAGATACCAAACTACTTTTAAAGCAAGGAAGTAAACATAAACTCTATTGTACACCACATAAACCAATACTGCACAGCAATATCCGCATGTTTCAACATGCTTTGATTTGGGTTCAGAAAATCTAGATGTCCAGATGTTATCAAAACTTTTTTTTTTATTCTTCAGTTTTTAAACTTCGTTTTAGGTATTTTTTTGAATACATTATATCAGGCTATTTGTGCCCATAAATAAATAGTAAATCTACAAAATAGCCAATGAAATGATATTCCTCTTTGGTTTGATCACATTGTGGGCTCGAGGCTATGGAAATATATCCCTGGGATTTAAAAACCCTTATTAAGCCATATTTCCAGTACTTATTTTCTGTGCAACTGCAACTGCGGTTGCTATACTGTATACAGTAAAGCATATATAAAAAGATATTTGTCTGGGACTAATACAGACAACTTATTGTGTAAACTTATTGTGTAAAGTAATATCTTGGTGGTAGGTCTTTTTTTTTTACTGAAAAGCACCTTAAATTGGAATTTATTCCCCAATAAGTATACTTTAATTAGATTTCAAGCTTGACAGGTTTTGGCTTTATTTGCGTGCAAGATTTTGTAAGCTTGCTTGAAAATATAGAATAAGAAGTGGGACTCCAAAAACGGGGTGAAACTACAAAGTTTGTCTAATTACGTGTACCTCAGCATAGATATTCCATCAGTGAAACTTCAGAGATCCGAATATCCGAGAGGAAACTTTGACTCTTTCCAATTCTGGGCTGTCGGTGGAGTGTTACACAAGAAAGCAGAAATACATCTCTAAGGACAGACAAAAAGACACACAGAGACATTAAAGAACAAAACATACAATAATGTCTAAAAAAGATAATCAAAGGATTAGTCATTTTAAGTGAGTCAATTGTGACTCACTGAGAGTCGCTGATATCTCTCCCGTTCTCTTGTTTTTTTCTTATTTGATTCTGAACATTCTACTACAACACTCTAGATTGATCCTATTTCCTCTGTAACGCTCCTAAACACTCCTACTCAAGTGATTCTCTTGAACGTTACAAAAATAATTTTGGTGGTATTCATGCTCATAGGCCTATGGCACTGTAATACATTTGGTAATGACGTTGATTCACCGATGTGTTCCGTCCACTTCTTCGAACCCCCATTCAGTTGATCATCTACGAAAGGCACCTATTTGGCATTATAGTCACAAGGGCAGGTATAAGGTTTGCCATCATTGCCCAGCTATCTTATCTTTCTAATGTAAACCCCTTCTAGAAGGTGTCGTGTCAAATCGCATCGTTCCAAAGTTCCAAAAACATCTTTGTGTTTCTAACACTAGGGGTGGCCAACCCCGTTTTCAGTCTCTCGTTACATCCCATATCGCACACAAAAATCTGGACTTTTAGTCTTTTTTGTGTACATTTCAGTAACCCAGAAATAAAAGTGTCTCTTTCTCATTATAAGGTTAAAACAACATATTTTTTTACATAAAGTATTTCAGAATCAATCATTTGTTATCATATTGGAGCATATTGCTTGTGGTAGCTCTTGTGGGGTAACATTCTTATGGAGTGATGTCATCACCAATATTCTTAGTGACATCATCAAAGGGGGGCATTGTTATTATTATTAGGCCATTACTTCTTCCTCTCTAGGTAGTTGGAGGGGACCCAGCCCTTGCGGGGGTGCAGGGCATCTTGGACCTGGCAGTACCACCACCCGTTGGGGTTTCTGTCTAGAACCTCCAGGCAGGTGCCCTCAGGGAAGCCCATGGTCTCATCGTCCCCCCGGTAGTCAGCAATGGAAACATATACCTCCCTTCCCAGGTTGTTATGGATCAGCTGGCTCTTCTCGATAGGCTTGGGCCTGACTGTGGAGACGGGGATACCATTATGCTGCACAACAACCCCAACCCTGCTCAAGGCGTCCGTCCCGCCACCGGCGCCAAATCGGTCCGCCGAAGACCCCCTGGTGGTGATAGAGCGCTCTGAGGGTCTCGATCGGGTCTCGACTGTGATGGGTTGTGCACGCACTGCGTTGAAAGAGGAGTTACGGCGCACGCCGAGCGTAGCGGAACCGGAGCGGTACTGGTCGGTACGATACTGGTTGTGGGCGGCCAATGACTCGTTCCGCCTCAGGGAACTCGTCATGTAATGTTGACTGTCCATGGCGGGCTGTGGCGCAGACACAAACACGGACTGGGGTCTGACGGCGGACTGCGGTCTCACCCCACCGTTCCTCATTCTCACGGCTCCGTTAACCAGCACAGCCGGCTTGGAGAAGCCCCCCGGAGGCTTGGAGGGGATGGGAGGAGTGTTCCTCGATCTCAGACCCCCTGGCGTGTGGTGTACCTGGTGGTGGTTGGTGAGTCCCTGGAGGTTGATGTCGTTGAGCGCCAGCACGCGTTGCTCATTCTTCTCCAGGCTATTGGACTTGCTCCCGGTGCCACTGCCCGACCCAGAGCGCTGCCCGTCAGACTCGGACCCACCCCCGTCCCTCCCTTGACGGATGGGCTCCAAGTAGAAAGTGGGCGCCCAGCCTTCCTCATCCCGCCAACGGATGTACCACCAGCCGCTTTCCTGCCTCTCCAGGACCTCCACCTCCACCCCAGATGGAAAGCTCAGCTCTGACTCCTGGACCTTGTCGTAGGCGTCTGTGGTGCGGTATAGGTTGAACCCCTCCAGATCCGAATCTCCCCGGCTCCCTTTGGAGTAGATGGAGGAGAGGTCTGAGGTGCTGTTGCGGGAAGAATGGGAGTCCTCCGACGAGATGACGGAGGCCGTCTCTGAGTCTTTGAGCCCGTGGACGGTATGCCGAAGCTGACCCGTGGGCCTCAACTGGCGTCTCAGGGAAGTGATGTCCATCCTCTCAGGGCACTGTGGCTCTGACTTGGTGGCGAGGAGAGGTTTAGGCCTCACCGAGGGCTTGAGCTTGGTGGAGGGGCTCTGGCCTCTCCTTTGCTCCACCGTCCTGATGCCTGGAGGTTTCCTGGAACCTCTACCCGATTCGTCTGAGGACGACCTGGGGCTGGTGTCGGCTTTGGCTAGGGACTGGCTTCGGCTCAGCTCCGGAGCGATCTTCTTCAATGGCTTTCCCCCTGCTAGAGGTGAAGACCCTGAGGGTTTGCGTGGTACAGTCGAGGAGTGGTAGATCCTTGGGGAGTTGGAACCGCCGCAGCCTTTGGCTGAAGCCCCTTCATCACCACTACTGCACCTGAAGCCATCATTCTCATAGATACATTCTTCCTTGGCCATCTCTTCAACGGACCTGAAGGACCTTCTTCTATAGCTGATAATAACAGGGGAGGTCTTGCAGACCGGAGGAGAACTACGGTACTTCTCACAGACCACACTGTTGATTTTCACCTCCAGGGGGCGATGTATTGTCTCTCCCTTCAGGGAATCTGTGTCCGACTCGCCCTCGCATCCAACAGCGGGAACGTCGTATTCCGGTTCCTCGTATACTGTGGGCCGGCTGGGGGATTCTGGGGCTTTGGAGGATGAGGAGATGGAGTGACTGGGTGAAGGTGATGGGGTCTCTTCTGAGTCTTGCTTTTTGGTAGGTGGAGCTGGGGGCGGGACTTTGGGGCGGGTAAGCGTGCTGGTCCGTCGGCTGAGGTTGGGCTTCTTGCGTTTGTCGATGTAGGAGCAGGGGGCCCAACCCTCCGTCTCCCCGATCTGGACATACCACCATCCCCCGGAGTTCTTCTCTATGACCTACAGAGAAGACAGGTGGGAAGATAACCAACAGTCAAACACACTTGATGGAACTATTGCTTTATAATCAACATTGAGCCTCACTTGAACTTCACACTGATGAAAATAGTATTTTTAACAATGGGTCCTGTTCAAAAGTAGTGCCCTATAAAGGGAATAGGGTGTCATTTTGGAAGCAGACAATGTTTCTCATACATGTAGATCTCTTGAGCGTTGGGGATATACAGATTTGGATCTTAGTTTGATCACCCTGCTGCAGGAGAACTTGGAATCTCTAATGCACAGGGAGAAGGTCAGAGTAATAGTGTCCTATTTCTCTACTGCTGTTCTCTCCCTCCCTCCAACATCCCCTCCACTATCACACCATCATCCTCCCCATTTACAGATGTAGGACCTTCATTTGACCACTCTGTTGCAGAATAGCTTTCCTGCAATGCAAGACATTTAAAACTTGTAGTGCATTTGAGATTTTAAAAGGCTTCTGAAGTGAGTAATTTCCACTTTGAAATTTCAGTCTTGATTTCCCCTTAGGAACAATGTATCAACTCCTACAAAGAAATATGTAGATTAATCATAATCCACATAATAATTCCAATTTCCTGTTGTTGCAAGATAATTTTTCCTGCTGTAGCAAACTGGCTCAAATTAAGATCCTACATCCTACATATTCTGGGTATCATTCTTGGTGCGACAGGTTAGAGAAATCAAAACAAAAGCTCCTTTCTTCTAACTTGAAATGTCCACCCTGACATCCAGTTGTTGCCAGCATCATCAAAATGAACAGACCGTCCAGGCCATATTTATACAGCTTCAGCAGTTGTGTCTCTGGTGAGCCGTCAGTTGTCATTAATATTTAATGTACTCAGACAGATTTCAATACCAACATATGTACAGCGGTTCTGAGCATAGAGATAGATCATATAGACAGTAGCCTATCCATCTATCCAGAAACTAAATATCTGTATATATACTGTATCTATCTCTAAGATTCTGGGTGCTTACGTCAGCTTTTTGTCCTCCACGGAAACTGATGCCATCAGAGATGCAGGACTGGAACTCTGCGATGGTGTAGTACTCCGCTTCCACAGTAGGGGGCTCTGGTGGCTTGGGTAACTGGAAGCCCTGCACAAACAAGAGGAATAGAAAAAGAAGCAATCTTGAGTTCAATGTTCTATGTTTATGTGTAAGAAACGTTTTATGATACATACTGTATTTGAGAGTGACTTACCAGATTTGTTTCTCTTCTAGGAGGAGGTTTTTGTCGGAGGTTGGGAGAGCCTAATGAATGGAATCATAGATTAGCATCATTTACTGTCAAATGTAGAAATTATAGAAGTGCAATTAGTAGTCTATTGTACACACATAACAGACACACCTTAGTATATCCGTAAACCCCAATCAAAATGTTATATCACCCAGCACTATATATGTTTTTATTGCATTTTATTGCACCCAAATATTAGTCACACAAATTTATCCCAGCACCCAAATATTAGTCTAATAGATATATATTAGCACCCAAATATTAGTCTAATAGATATATATCAGCACCCAAATATTAGTCTAATAGATATATATCAGCACCCAAATATTAGTCTAATAGATATATATTAGCACCCAAATATTAGTCTAATATTAGATTCACACTATACACCTTTGTCTTTCCATGTCTTACCTATAGCCTCAAAGCCTATGCAAAAAGAAAACAATATTTTACTTCAGTCAAGTAAATAGTCTAATTTGAATCACCATACAACTCCATAATCAATGACACTCACCTATCAACACTCTGTGTGGAGCGACACGTGCTACAGCAGGGGAACCAGGTTCCGTCTTCCCCTTACTGTCCTGTAGAGGGCCACTAGCACCAGGGCCCAGGCTAGGACTGGAGGTACCCATCCCAGATCCAGAACTCAGCCCAGGACTGGGACTCGGATCTGGGCCAGGGCTGGGGCCATGGTCGGGGCTGGGGTTGTAACCTGGGGCATAGGGCATGGGCAGGCTGATCTCACTCTTGGAGATGTGGCGCTCAGGACTGGTGGAATCTCCATCTGTTTGGACGTCCTTCGAATCAAATAAAACTTTATTTAAACTGCATTTAAAATGGCAACCCAATTTACAGTAAAAAAACAATACAATACAAGAGATAAATAAAACAAAAGCTAATAAAATAGAAAAAAAGTGCTTAAAAACTAAAAAGCTAAAAGTTCAATCAAATGAAATTTTAAGTTAAAGTGAAATCTTAAAACCTTACCTTCTCACTGCTGGACTTCTTCTGGAGCAGGTTGCTGATCTCCATGATGTTGCCGATGATCTCCACAGGGCCTGTCAGGGTCTTCTTCCTGCCCGGGGATGAGAAGTCCTCCTTCATCTTCTTCAGGTATGAGGCCGGGGCCCAGCCCTCCTTCCCCAGGTACCTAGCAGCAAAATAGGGGATGAGAATTGAAGTTTACTCACCTGTCAAATAGTAACCCTTACCAGTAAAATAGTAACCCTTACCAGTCAAATAGTAACCCTTACCGGTCAAATAATAACCCCTACCGGTCAAATAGTAACCCTTACCGGTCAAATAGTATCCCTTACCGGTCAAATAGTAACCCTTACCAGTCAAATTGTAACCCTTACCAGTCAAATAGTAACCCTTACCAGTCAAATAGTAACCCTTACCGGTCAAATAGTAACCCTTACCGGTCAAATAGTAACTCTTACCAGTCAAATTGTAACCCTTACCAGTCAAATAGTAACCCTTACCAGTCAAATAGTAACCCTTACCGGTCAAATAGTAACCCTTACCGGTCAAATAGTAACCCTTACCGGTCAAATAGTAACCATTACCGGTCAAATAGTAACCATTACCGGTCAAATAGTAACCCCCTACTGGTCAAATAGTAACTCCTACCGGTAAAATAGTAACCCTTATCGGTCAAATAGTAACCCTTACCAGTCAAATAATAACCCCTACTGGGCAAATAGTAACCCTTACCGGTAAAATAGTAACCCTTACTGGTCAAATAGTAACCCTTACCAGTCAAATAGTAACCCTTACCGGTAAAATAGTAACCCTTACTGGTCAAATAGTAACCCTTACCAGTCAAATAGTAACCCTTACCGGTAAAATAGTAACCCTTACCGGTCAAAAAGTGGATATTGTGTTGACTACAAAGTCATTACAAGCAATACACTGTGATTACTTCCACTTTATGTCCGTCAGTAATACCACTGGTACATCAGCAGTGAAACATGACATCTTACATCATCTTCAGCCAATGTTGACAAGTATTCAAGAATGATTTAAGATGTCAAAGGGTCTTTATTTTTTTTATTCTCCCACTGACTGTCTACGACCACTAGATGTCCTCATACACATGAAAGAACATAGAATTATTCTGAGCAGAGCAGTAGAACACTGTGGTGTGAGCCAGCAGGCTGCTGGGGGGGGCTAATATTAATTGCTGGAATGGAGTCAGTGGAATGTTATCAAATACAAGGTAACCATGCGTTTGATGTGTGCGATACCATTCCATTAATTCCGTTCCAGCCAATACTATGAGCCTGTCCTCCCTTATTAAGGTGCCTCCGGCTGCCTGTGGCCTGTAGATAATATATGAGAGATGTAACAGGACTGTTCTTTAAGCCAGAGCAGAGTCCAGAGTAGCATGTGGTAATCATCAGCTGGAGAGTGGAGCTCACAAGGCCTTCGGGGCCATGAGGAAACTACAAACAACAGGCCAGGAAATGCACATTTACTGAGTATACAACACACTCTGTCGCTCTTCCACCGAACAGGTCAAACACAACGCATTCACCGGATCTCCAACGAGCCACATATGTTAATGGTTTACAATACCATTCAACAGATGAGATGTACCTCTGCCTTGATCACTCCGAAAATAATGATAGGGGACTCATTTCATTAGAGTGTTAGAAAATGTACATTCACTTTTGGCCCAATTCAAATATGATCATTCACTCACTTCCCTAGCCTGTAGGCCTTGTTGAAGGGAGGGAAGGATTTAATTGTAATTGGAACTGGGCCCATCCAACATAAAATCACTAATAGGTGTAAATTCTTAACCGGAGCAATGTTTTCCGTTGGCTAAGGTGCCTGTCACTCCATGGTAAGGACCAATCAGAGGAAGCCCTCCACAGTAAGGACCAATGGGAGGAGGTGAAGCTCACCTGATGTACCACCAGCCCTCCAGGTTCTTTTGGATGACCTCCACGGTGACCCCTTTCTCAAAGCCGATCTCGTCCTTCCCCTGGCTGGCGTACGGCTGCACCGTCATGTACTTCTCTTCTACACGGGTCGATGGAAGGAAGGACAGAAAAAAAGGAGAGAATCAACCTTTCTGTTCAGTAAATCCCAGTAATGAACCCCTTGGAAAACTCCCCTTGAATTTCCCAGTCAAGAGATATCTACTGCAACAACCAAAGTATTTGAATCAATTAATGTTCTCTTAGAAAGCAAAACAGAGGTAAAAGTATCGGGAATCACCCAGTTAGCCATTTTATCTGTTTTATTTGTTCAAGCTAGCATGGATACCCTGACTGTATCCATTCCACGTGTATCCTCCAATACAAACACAAACAGCACCCACTACTGGCCAAACCTTTCATCACATCCACAACAAACTCTTCCTTATCACAGCTAGAATATGACAGAGGCAACCCAGGCAGGACCCACTGTGGACCCATAATAAACACTATTGAGTGAACAACACTGCAGACTGGATCCCTTTGAAATGGCTGCAGAGCTGCAGAGATGCAGTATGGAGCCGGAGCCTCCCTGTTGGAGATAAGGAACCTGTGGAAGCTCTCAGATCTTTATCTGGCTCCACTTGGCTGCCCAGAGCCAGATAAGGGAAATCCCTGCGGCCACTCTAGTGGGATGATCCGTAGGGGGATTCAACTACTGTGGGAAAAGCCAAGTGTAAGTATGAGTGGTAGTAGGGGGGGTAGATAGATAGGGCCACTTTAAGCAGCTGTTGCTTCAATGGGTTGGATATACAGGGGCATGGGAGGGAATGGGGATAAAGACAGGGAGAGAATCGGATTTGGTCCAGTGAGAATGACTTGTGTCTCAAATGATCCCCTATATTGCCCCATATAGTGCACTACCTTTGACTTTGTCAATAGCAGTGCAATATGCAAGAAATAGTGCACTATAGGATGACTATAGTGTCATTTGGGACACAGACAATGTGTCCCTGGGTGGGATGGGGAAGTGAAACAGGAGAAACAGGAGAGGAATTTCAGAGGTGTGAACGTGCGTGTGTCAGTCTGTTTACAATGGGTGGGGTGGGGTGAGGTTTTAGTGGGAACACATTCTACTGCTGCCTGTCATTCCAGGGGGAGCTGAGGGGCTTGGGTCAATTATAGAGAGCTGTAAGGAATGTCTAGGGGGTTTTGTACTAGGTAGCACAGGGAGTGTGTGTAGGGTGGGGGTGTGTGGTTGAGGACGTTTGAGTACTAACAGGTGGAGAGGGAATACGGTGTGTGTGTGTGTGCGTGTGCGTGTGTGTGTGTGAGTGTGTGTGTGTGCGTGTGCGTGCCTGTGAGTGTGCGTGTGCGTGTGTATTCAAACATACGTATCATGTGTGTGAGCATGCGTATGTGTGTCTCACACCGTCGTAGTGAGTGTTTGACCAGTCAGCTGGGCCCAAAGCCCCAAACAGTGAGTTGATAAGGAGGTTATCAGCACACTGCCATAAATCACATAAGACTCTGCTGTAACTGATCCCGCTCTCTAGACATACAGACAGAGGAACAGGGTGGAGGAGACTGGATAGAGTGTTTGACCTAAGGACTCACCCTGTCAACAACACATGAGGTAATCGATGAGGTGAGGTCATCCTGCTGTCACTAGCCAATCAACACCTATGGATTTCATCTGACCAGCCAATCAGACTATACTGACCTAACATTGGGTCAGAAGAATTTGTGTGTTTGACCGAACAATGCAATAACAAGGGATCCATTTGTTTTTCTTGGGAGTATTTTCGGCGATAAAGTTACCAAAGGCAGGCCCATTGACCTGAGGTAGGGTCAGAGTAAGTGAACTATAAAACAATGACAAAGCGATCAATTTAGCTTCCTGCTTTGTCTTCTTTGGGAGTATTTTGGCGATAAAGTTAACAACTTTAGACCCATTGACTTGACGTAGGGTAGGAACAACAACAAAGTAATCAATTTTGCTTCCTACTCTGTGGTGTTAATCCATAAGATTTAGCACCTGGCACTTATCTTCCCTCCTTATCTTGTTTACTATCTCGTTTCCACGGTAACTAAATCCTTGACTCCACGGGAAAATATTATATTTCTTAACAAATGGGTCAAGTATTCCATTAGTAAAGAGTGTTTCTGGGTAGTTTCAGACAAGTTGTTAAGAAGACAATTCATTAATATTGTAAGATTAGACTCCCTACTTTCCTCTCTCTAACTCATGCATGCTTCTTTCGCGAATCTTTCTTTAATTCCTCCCATCCTCTCCACTTTCTCAAATATCTTGCAATAAGGTTGAGCAGGAGGTGGGTAGAGTTTCCTGTTTCCGGTCACAACTTGCAGACTTGTTTACGCTGTTGTGCGTTTTTGTTGCCGTTTTTACTTTGCTACCTGACGGTTTTTACTTTTTCATTACCGTATATTTTTACTTTTTCCCTCACTCAACTTTTTTTTTCATTCAACTTTCCTACCCCGGAGGTTTTATCTGGACATGGTTCGTCAGGACTTCAAACAGCCGAAGCTAAGTAACATTAACATGATGCCTTCTAATTGCAGTCGTTGTACTCATAATATACAGGAGAACGATCGCCTTACGGCAAGGATAGCTGTGCTGCAAGCCCAGCTTCAGACGCAATCGTTAGGCAAGGGTCATTTCAATGTAGGAAAGGATGAAACAGCGTCTGTGCCACCAGTAAGTACAGATAGTAACGTTAGTATAAACCCCCTCGCACGGTCCCCGCAGCCGGACATCTTTCTCATGGCTTCTGGAGGGAAACGCTGTAGGAATGCTCAACCGGTGTCGCTTATTCAGCCGACAGAAACTTTCAACCGGTTCTCCCCGTTAAGCGAGTCGGAGTCGGAGGCCGAGACTTCTCTGGTCTCTGCTCCTCCCGTTGTGGGGTCTGAGACGCCGACGGCTCCCACCATTAGCTCTGACAAATTGAAAACCCTAGTCATTGGCGACTCCATTACCCGCAGTATTAGACTTAAAACTAATCATCCAGCGATCATACACTGTTTACCAGGGGGCAGGGCTACCGACGTTAAGGCTAATCTAAAGACGGTGCTGGCTAAAGCTAAAACTGGCGAGTGTAGAGAGTATAGAGATATTGTTATCCACGTCGGCACCAACGATGTTAGGATGAAACAGTCAGAGGTCACCAAGCGCAATATAGCTTCAGCGTGTAAATCAGCTAGAAAGATGTGTCGGCATCGAGTAATTGTCTCTGGCCCCCTCCCAGTTAGGGGGAGTGATGAGCTCTACAGCAGAGTCTCACAACTCAATCGCTGGATGAAAACTGTTTTCTGCCCCTCCCAAAAGATAGAATTTGTAGATAACTGGCCCTCTTTCTGGGATTCACCCACAAACAGGACCAAGCCTGGCCTGCTGAGGAGTGACGGACTCCATCCTAGCTGGAGGGGTGCTCTCATCTTATCTACGAACATAGACAGGGCTCTAACTCCTCTAGCTCCACAATGAAATAGGGTGCAGGCCAGGCAACAGGCTGTTAGCCAGCCTGCCAGCTTAGTGGAGTCTGCCACTAGCACAGTTAGCGTAGTCAGCTCAGCTTTCTCCATTGAGACCGTGTCTGTGCCTCGATCTTGGTTGGGCAAAATTAAAAATGGCGGTGTTCGCTTCAGTAATCTTACTAGTATAAAGACCTCCTCCATTCCTGCCATTATTGAAAGAGATTGTGATACTTCACATCTCAAAATTGGGTTACTTAATGTTAGATCCCTCACTTCCAAGGCAGTTATAGTCAATGAACTAATCACTGATCATAATCTTGATGTGATTGGCCTGACTGAAACATGGCTTAAGCCTGATGAATTTACTGTGTTAAATGAGGCCTCACCCCCTGGTTACACTAGTGACCAAACCCCCCGTGCATCCGGCAAAGGCGGAGGTGTTGCTAACATTTACGATAGCAAATTTCAATTTACAAAAAAAAAAACAATGACGTTTTCGTCTTTTGAGCTTCTAGTCATGAAATCTATGCAGCCTACTCAATCACTTTTTATAGCTACTGTTTACAGGCCTCCTGGGCCATATGCAGTGTTCCTTACTGAGTTCCCTGAATTCCTATCGGATCTTGTAGTCATAGCAGATAATATTCTAATTTTTGGTGACTTTAACATTCACATGGAAAAGTCCACAGACCCACTCCAAAAGGCTTTCGGAGCCATCATCGACTCAGTGGGTTTTGTCCAACATGTCTCTGGACCTACTCACTGCCACAGTCATACTCTGGACCTAGTTTTGTCCCATGGAATAAATGTTGTGGATCTTAATGTTTTTCCTCATAATCCTGGATTATCGGACCACCATTTTATTGCGTTTACAATTGCAACAAATAATCTGCTCAGACCCCAACCAAGGAAGATTAAAAGTCGTGCTATAAATTCTCAGACAACCCAAAGATTCCTTGATGCCCTTCCAGACTCCCTCTGCCTACCCAAGGACGTCAGAGGACAAGAATCAGTTAACCACCTAACCGAGGAACTCAATTCAACCTTGCGCAATACCCTAGATGCAGTTGCACCCCTAAAAATTAAAAACATCTGTCATAAGAAACTAGCTCCCTGGTATACAGAAAATACACGAGCTCTGAAGCAAGCTTCCAGAAAATTGGAACGGAAATGGCGCCACACTAAACTGGAAGTCTTCCGACTAGCTTGGAAAGACAGTACCGTGCAGTATCGAAGAGCCCTCACTGCTGCACGATCATCCTATTTTTCCAACTTAATTGAGGAAAATAAGAACAATCCGAAATTTCTTTTTGACACTGTCGCAAAGCTAACTAAAAAGCAGCATTCGCAAATGGAGGATGGCTTTCACTTCAGCAGTAATAAATTTATGAACTTTTTTGAGGAAAAGATCATGATCATTAGAAAGCAAATTACGGACTCCTCTTTAAATCTGGGTATTCCTCCAGGGCTTCATTGTCCAGAGTCTGCACAACTCTGCCAGGACCTTGGCTCAAGGGAGATACTAAAGTGTTTTAGTACTATATCTCTTGACACAATGATGAAAATAATCATGGCCTCCAAACCCTCAAGCTGCATACTGGACCCTATTCCAACTAAACTACTGAAAGAGCTGCTTCCTGTGCTTGGCCCTCCTATGTTGAACATAATAAACGGCTCTCTATCCACCGGATGTGTACCAAGCTCACTAAAAGTGGCAGTAATAAAGCCTCTCTTGAAAAAGCCGAATCTTGACCCAGAAATTATAAAAAACTATCGGCCTATATCGAATCTTCCATTCCTCTCAAAAATTTTAGAAAAAGTTGTTGCGCAGCAACTCACTGCCTTCCTGAAGACAAACAATGTATACGAAACGCTTCAGTCTGGTTTTAGACCCCATCATAGCACTGAGACTGCACTTGTGAAGGTGGTAAATGACCTTTTAATGACGTCAGACCGAGGCTCTGCATCTGTCCTCATGCTCCTAGATCTTAGTGCCGCTTTTGATACCATCGATCACCACATTCTTTTGGAGAGATTGGAAACCCAAATTGGTCTACATGGACAAGTTCTGGCCTGGTTTAGATCTTATCTGTCGGAAAGATATCAGTTTGTCTCTGTGAATGGTTCGTCCTCTGACAAATCAATTGTAAATTTCGGTGTTCCTCAAGGTTCCGTTCTAGGACCACTATTGTTTTCACTATATATTTTACCTCTTGGGGATGTCATTCGAAAACATAATGTTAAATTTCACTGCTATGCGGACGACACACAGCTGTACATTTCAATGAAACATGGTGAAGCCCCAAAATTGCTCTCGCTAGAAGCCTGTGTTTCAGACATAAGGAAGTGGATGGCTGCAAATTTTCTACTTTTAAACTCGGACAAAACAGAGATGCTTGTCCTAGGTCCCAAGAAACAAAGAGATCTTCTGTTGAATCTGACAATTAATCTGGATGGTTGTACAGTCGTCTCAAATAAAACTGTGAAGGACCTCGGCGTTACTCTGGACCCTGATCTCTCTTTTGAAGAACATATCAAGACTGCTTCAAGGACAGCTTTTTTCCATCTACGTAACATTGCAAAAATCAGAAACTTTCTGTCCAAAAATGACGCAGAAAAATTAATCCATGCTTTTGTTACTTCTAGGCTCGACTACTGCAATGCTCTACTTTCCGGCTACCCGGATAAAGCACTAAACAAACTTCAGTTAGTGCTAAATACGGCTGCTAGAATCCTGACTAGAACCAAAAAATTTGATCATATTACTCCAGTGCTAGCTTCCCTACACTGGCTTCCTGTTAAGGCAAGGGCTGATTTCAAGGTTTTACTGCTAACCTACAAAGCATTACATGGGCTTGCTCCTACCTATCTTTCCGATTTGGTCCTGCCGTACATACCTACACGTACGCTACGGTCACAAGACGCAGGCCTCCTAATTGTCCCTAGAATTTCTAAGCAAACGGCTGGAGGTAGGGCTTTCTCCTATAGAGCTCCATTTTTATGGAATGGTCTGCCTACCCATGTGAGAGACGCAGACTCAGTCTCAACCTTTAAGTCTTTACTGAAGACTTATCTCTTCAGTAGGTCCTATGATTAAGTATAGTCTGGCCCAGGAGTGTGAAGGTGAACGGAAAGGCTGGAGCAACGAACCGCCCTTGCTGTCTCTGCCTTGTCGGTTCCCCTCTTCCCACTGGGATTCTCTGCCTCTAACCCTTTTACAGGGGCTGAGTCACTGACTTACTGGTGTTCTTCCATGCCGTCCATGGGAGGGGTGCGTCACTTGAGTAGGTTGAGCCACTGTCGTGGTCTTCCTGTCTGGGTTGGCGCCCCCCCCTTGGGTTGTGCCGTGGCGGACATCTTTGTGGGCTATACTCGGCCTTGTCTTCGGACGGTAAGTTGGTGGTTGTAGATATCCCTCTAGTGGTGTGGGGGCTGTGCTTTGGCAAAGTGGGTGGGGTTATATCCTGCCTGTTTGGCCCTGTCCGGGGGTATCATCGGATGGGGCCACAGTGTCTTCTGATCCCTCCTGTCTCAGCCTCCAGTATTTATGCTGCAGTAGTTTATGTGTCGGGGGGCTAGGGTCAGTCTGTTTCATCTGGAGTATTCTCTTGTCTTATCCGGTGTCCTGTGTGAATGTAAATATGCTCTCTCTAATTCTCTCTTTGTTTCTTTCTTTCTCTCGGAGGACCTGAGCCCTAGGACTACCTGGCATGATGACTCCTTGCTGTCCCCAGTCCACCTGGCCATGCTGCTGCTCCAGTTTCAACTGTTCTGCCTGCGGCTACGGAACCCTGACCTGTTCACCGGACGTGCTTGTTGCACCCTCGACAATTACTATGATTATTATTATTTGACCATGCTGGTCATTTACGAACATTTTAACATCTTGACCATGTTCTGTTATAATATCCACCCGGCACAGCCAGAAGAGGACTGGCCACCCCTCATAGCCTGGTTCCTCTCTAGGTTTCTTCCTAGGTTTTTGGCCTTTCTCAGGAGTTTTTCCTAGGGAGTTTTTCCCAGCCACCGTGCTTCTTTCACATGCATTGCTTGCTGTTTGGGGTTTTAGGCTGGGTTTCTGTACAGCACTTTGAGATTTCAGCTGATGTACGAAGGGCTATATAAATAAATTTGATTTGATTTGATTTTAGAGTATTTATGTAATCGTGGAAAGATAAATTAAGAACGAGTCCATGTCTAATGACAAGAGTGCATCTTCATGAGCGAACCATGAGATACGGTATTTATCCATTATTTATGTCTATGGAGAGAACACTCAGGGTAGAGTAATTCTAAGTATTCTTTATGGTCAATGATCATGTCCCTGATACGCTTAACTCTACTTTTAGCTTCCTAGAAACTAGTGCTGAGCGATTAACTGACGTCGGTTCAATTACTTGAATTACATTTAGTTTTTAGTTTTTTTGTGAGCCCAACACTCCATTTCTCCAGTGAGAAATCAAATAATAAAAAAAATCAAGTCAAGAACTATGTGGGACGCCTGGCTGAAGGGAGTTGTAGTTTTCATTAAGCAAATATTAAATCTGGTTCAGTGCAGAAATCTGGTAATTAACTACGATGACCATAATCCATTGCACCTGCTATTTTTGGTGCAGACCGAGATGGATATACTTTTACTATACACAGACTGCATAGACTGCATGACAGAGGAATGTACTCAATGATGAGAGAGAGGGATAGAGACAGTTTGTGAAAGTGTCCCTTATCTACTTTGAAGGACTAGTAAAATAATTTTGTCAGACAGCTCTGCTGCATACCAAGGCAAGCTAGCTTAGCTAAATAGGATGACTCAAGACAGTACAGTATGGGGAGAACAGAGATAACTTTGTCTGGCTGTTTGGCTGCTAATGCCTGAGCAGAAATGAGATGATGACTTTAAGGAATTAAAGATAATAAAGTAATCAAATAAAAACAAAGTAATATACACAAGTGAAATATTATTTCATTGTGATTTTTGATTTTTCTATTGATGTCTACCCAATGGGGACCTGACAGAGACAATGGAATATTTTCAATGTTTGGTCAATTGAATGTTCACTATGTTGGGCTTTGGAATTTCCATTAAAAAGCTCTAAAATCATTTTAATGTCATTATTTCACAATGAATTTCATGTTTACATTTTTTTTATTTTTATAATCGAACCCAAACTGAACCGACCCCAAAAAGCACTAATCACTCAGCACTGCTAGAAACGGTCAGTGCATGCTGCCTCAAAGTGCCCTATCTGTGCTGCCTGATACAAACATGCCTCGTCTGGCATTCATGACCACAGTCAGCAGCATGGTGGGATAATTTTGTAGGGTGGAAACAAGGCCTCTAATCTGAAGTCATAAATTAGTTAGCATGCAGCAGTGCTTCTGATGGTGCCAGCTGAAAGCAACACTGGACTCCCAACTGACCTGAAACCCTGGCTGTTAAAATGTGTCAGCCGCAACAGGGGACAATATATCACTACTATCCGTTTTTGCTGGTTGATGTCTCTAGTACAGCATCCTTACACAGGCATGTACTGTACGTTGACCCAGAGTCTCAAGTGAAGTCATCTGGGATATTGGATATGATGATATATAATATTGATATCAAGTACAGTGAAATGCCTTTCCCAACCATGCAGTAATCAATATCAGTAGTACTACAACAAAACTATATGACATGACAATGCCTACTAACTTTACCCTCACGCAATGATTGTCCTGATTCCTACATGGCAACAGTTACATCAGTGGCTCACACTAGAGGTTGACCGATTAATCAGCATTGGCCGATTAATTAGGGCCAATTTCAAGTTTTCATAACAATCGGTAATCTGCATTTTTGGACGGCGATTATGGACGATTACATTGCACTCCACGAGGAGACTGTGTGGCAGGCTGACCACCTGTTACGCGAGTGCAGCAAGGAGCCAAGGTAAGTTGCTAGCTAGCATTAAACTTACCTTATTAAAAAACAATCAATCTTAACATAATCACTAGTTAACTACACATGGTTGATGATATTACTAGTTTAACTTGCTTGTCCTGCGTTGCAAATAATCAATGTGGTGCCTGTTAATTTATCATCGAATCACAGCCTACTTCGCCAAACGGGTGATGATTTAACAAGCGCATTCGCGAAAAAAGCATTGTCGTTGCACCAATGTACCTAACCATAAACATCAATGCCTTTCTTAATGTCACGTCCTGACCAGTAAAAGGGGTTGTTTGTTATTGTAGTTTGGTCAGGGCGTGGCAGGGGGTGTTTGTTTAGTGTGTTTCGGGGTTTTTTGGTTAATGTTCTTTGTTAGTATATTTCTATGTTCGTTCTAGTTTTTCTATTTCTATGTTTAGTTTATTGGGTTGCCCTTCAATTGGAGGCAGCTGTTCCTCGTTGCCTCTAATTCAAGGTCCTATTTAATAGGGGTGTTTTTTTCATGGGTTTTTGTGGGTAGTTGTTCCAAGTGTAGCTGTGTGCCTCACAGGACTGTTTTTCTCATCGTTGTTTTTGTTTAAGTGTTTATTTTGGTTTTCTTTAAAAATAAAGAACATGAGTATTCACATTCCCGCTGCGCTTTGGTCCCATCCTCATGGCCCGGTGTATCCAGTTCCTGCTCCTCGCACTAGCCTTGAGGTGCGTGTCTCCAGTCTGGCGCCTCCAGTACCAGCCCCACGCACCAGGCCTCCAGTGCGTCAGCCCAGTCCAGTACGTCCTGTTCCCGCTCCTCGCACTAGCCTTGGAGTACGTGTCTCCAGTCTGGTACCTCCAGTACCAGCCCCACGCACCAGGCCTTCAGTGCGTCAGCCCAGTCCAGTACGTCCTGCTCCTGCTCCTCGCACTAGCCCTGTGGTGCGTGTAAATAATCTGGCGCATCCAAAGCCAGCCCCATGCATCAGGCCTTCAGTGCGCAGTCCCCGTCCAGAGCTTCCGACGACAGTACCCCGTCCAGAGCTTCTGACGACAGTTCCCCGTCCAGAGCTTCCGGCGACAGTGCCCCGTCTAGAGCTTCCGGCGACAGTTCCCCGTCTAGTGCTTCCGGCGACGTCCTACAGTCCAGAGCCTGCAGAGACGTCCTACAGTCCAGAGCCTGCAGAGACGGCCCACAGACCGGAGCCTGCAGAGACGGCCCACAGTCCGGAGCCTGCAGAGACGGCCCACAGTCCGGAGCCTGCAGAGACGGCCCACAGTCCGGAGCCTGCAAAGACGGCCCACAGTCCGGAAACGACAGAGATGGCCCACAGTCCGGAACCGGAGCTCCCAGAGTCGCCTTCCAGTCCGGAACCGGAGCTCCCAGAGTCGCCTTCCAGTCCGGAACCGGAACTCCCAGAGTCGCCTTTCAGTCCGGAACCGGAGCTCCCAGAGTCGCCTTTCAGTCCGGAACCGGAGCTCCCAGAGTCGCCTTTCAGTCCGGAACCGGAGCTCCCAGAGTCGCCTTTCAGTCCGGAACCGGAGCTCCCAGAGTCGCCCTCCAGTCCGGAGCTCCCAGAGTCGCCCTCCAGTCCGGAGCTCCCAGAGTCGCCCTCCAGTCCGGAGCTCCCAGAGTCGCCCTCCAGTCCGGAGCTCCCAGAGTCGCCCTCCAGTCCGGAGCTCCCAGAGTCGCCCTCCAGTCCGGAGCTCCCAGAGTCGCCCTCCAGTCCGGAGCTCCCAGAGTCGCCCTCCAGTCCGGAGCTCCCAGAGTCGCCCTCCAGTCCGGAGCTCCCAGAGTCGCCCTCCAGTCCGGAGCTCCCAGAGTCGCCCTCCAGTCCGGAGCTCCCAGAGTCGCCCTCCAGTCCGGAGCTCCCAGAGTCGCCCTCCAGTCCGGAGCTTCCCAGAGTCGCCCTCCAGTCCGGAGCTCCCAGAGTCGCCCTCCAGTCCGGAGTTCCCAGAGTCGCCCTCCAGTCCGGAGTTCCCAGAGTCGCCCTCCAGTCCGGAGTTCCCAGAGTCGCCCTCCAGTCCGGAGTTCCCAGAGTCGCCCTCCAGTCCGGAGTTCCCAGAGTCGCCCTCCAGTCCGGAGTTCCCAGAGTCGCCCTCCAGTCCGGAGTTCCCAGAGTCGCCCTCCAGTCCGGAGTTCCCAGAGTCGCCCTCCAGTCCGGAGTTCCCAGAGTCGCCCTCCAGTCCGGAGTTCCCAGAGTCGCCCTCCAGTCCGGAGTTCCCAGAGTCGCCCTCCAGTCCGGAGTTCCCAGAGTCGCCCTCCAGTCCGGAGTTCCCAGAGTCGCCCTCCAGTCCGGAGTTCCCAGAGTCGCCCTCCAGTCCGGAGTTCCCAGAGTCGCCCTCCAGTCCGGAGTTCCCAGAGTCGCCCTCCAGTCCGGAGTTCCCAGAGTCGCCCTCCAGTCCGGAGTTCCCAGAGTCGCCCTCCAGTCCGGAGTTCCCAGAGTCGCCCTCCAGTCCGGAGTTCCCAGAGTCGCCCTCCAGTCCGGAGTTCCCAGAGTCGCCCTCCAGTCCGGAGTTCCCAGAGTCGCCCTCCAGTCCGGAGTTCCCAGAGTCGCCCTCCAGTCCGGAGTTCCCAGAGTCGCCCTCCAGTCCGGAGTTCCCAGAGTCGCCCTCCAGTCCGGAGTTCCCAGAGTCGCCCTCCAGTCCGGAGTTCCCAGAGTCGCCCTCCAGTCCGGAGTTCCCAGAGTCGCCCTCCAGTCCGGAGTTCCCAGAGTCGCCCTCCAGTCCGGAGTTCCCAGAGTCGCCCTCCAGTCCGGAGTTCCCAGAGTCGCCCTCCAGTCCGGAGTTCCCAGAGTCGCCCTCCAGTCCGGAGTTCCCAGAGTCGCCCTCCAGTCCGGAGTTCCCAGAGTCGCCCTCCAGTCCGGAGTTCCCAGAGTCGCCCTCCAGTCCGGAGTTCCCAGAGTCGCCCTCCAGTCCGGAGTTCCCAGAGTCGCCCTCCAGTCCGGAGTTCCCAGAGTCGCCCTCCAGTCCGGAGTTCCCAGAGTCGCCCTCCAGTCCGGAGTTCCCAGAGTCGCCCTCCAGTCCGGAGTTCCCAGAGTCGCCCTCCAGTCCGGAGTTCCCAGAGTCGCCCTCCAGTCCGGAGTTCCCAGAGTCGCCCTCCAGTCCGGAGTTCCCAGAGTCGCCCTCCAGTCCGGAGTTCCCAGAGTCGCCCTCCAGTCCGGAGTTCCCAGAGTCGCCCTCCAGTCCGGAGTTCCCAGAGTCGCCCTCCAGTCCGGAGTTCCCAGAGTCGCCCTCCAGTCCGGAGTTCCCAGAGTCGCCCTCCAGTCCGGAGTTCCCAGAGTCGCCCCTCCAGTCCGGAGTTCCCAGAGTCGCCCTCCAGTCCGGAGAGTTCCCAGAGTCGCCCTCCAGTCCGGAGTTCCCAGAGTCGCCCTCCAGTCCGGAGTTCCCAGAGTCGACCTCCAGTCCGGAGTTCCCAGAGTCGCCCTCCAGTCCGGAGTTCCCAGAGTCGCCCTCCAGTCCGGAGTTCCCAGAGTCGCCCTCCAGTCCGGAGTTCCCAGAGTCGCCCCTCCAGTTCCGGAGTTCACAGAGTCGCCCTCCAGTCCGGAGTTCCCAGAGTCGCCCTCCAGTCCGGAGGTTCCCAGAGTCGCCTCCAGGGTTCCAGAGTCGCCCAGCCGAGTTCCCAGAGTCGCCCTCCAGTCCGGAGTTCCCAGAGTCGCCCTCCAGTCCGGAGTTCCCAGAGTCGCCCTCCAGTCCGGAGTTCCCAGAGTCGCCCTCCAGTCCGAGGTCTCCAGCGACGCCCTCCAGTCCGAGGTCTCCAGCGACGCGCATCAGCCCGAGGTCTCCAGCGACGCGCATCAGCCCGAGGTCTCCAGCGACGCGCATCAGCCCGAGGTCTCCAGCGACGCGCATCAGCCCGAGGTCTCCAGCGACGCGCATCAGCCCGAGGTCTCCAGCGACGCGCATCAGCCCGAGGTCTCCAGCGACGCGCATCAGCCCGAGGTCTCCAGCGACGCGCATCAGCCCGAGGTCTCCAGCGACGCGCATCAGCCCGAGGTCTCCAGCGACGCGCATCAGCCCGAGGTCTCCAGCGACGCGCATCAGCCCGAGGTCTCCAGCGACGCGCATCAGCCCGAGGTCTCCAGCGACGCGCATCAGCCCGAGGTCTCCAGCGACGCGCATCAGCCCGAGGTCTCCAGCGACGCGCAACAGCCCGAGGTCTCCAGCGACGCGCCTTAGCCCTGAGCCTTCAGCGGGGGTGGACAGGTTAGGTTGGGGACTAAGGCCGGAGCCTGAGCCACCTCCATAGTAGGAGGATTGGGAAGGGGGGGTGTAGCACAAGAACCATCGGTGATGGTGGCCACCCTCCCTTCCCTCCCTTTAGTTTGGGATTCTTTTTTTGGGGGGTTTATTTTTGTGTTTTTTTGTTTGAGGTTCATCCGGGGTCTGCACCTTTGGGGGGGGGGGGGTACTCTCACGTCCTGACCAGTAAAAGGGGTTGTTTGTTATTGTAGTTTGGTCAGGTTGTGACAGGGGGTGTTTGTTTAATGTGTTTCGGTTTTTTTTGGTTAATGTTCTTTGTTAGTATATTTCTATGTTCGTTCTAGTTTTTCTATTTCTATGTTTAGTTTATTGGGTTGCCCTTCAATTGGAGGCAGCTGTTCCTCATTACCTCTAATTGAAGGTCCTATTTAGTAGGTGTTTTTTTCATGGGTTTTTGTGGGTAGTTGTTCCAAGTGTAGCTGTGTGCCTCACAGGACTGTTTTTCTCATCGTTGTTTTTGTTTAAGTGTTTATTTTGGTTTTGTTCAAAAATAAAGAACATGAGTATTCACATTCCCGCTGCGCTTTGGTCCCATCCTTACGACGAACGTGACACTTAAAATCAATATACAAGTATATTTTTTTTAACCTGCATATTTAGTTAAAAGAAATTCATGTTAGCAGGCAATATTAACTGGGGAAATTGTGTCACTTCTCTTGCGTTCTGTGCAAGCAGAGTCAGGGTATATGCAGCAGTTTAGGCCACTCGTTGCGAACTGTGTGAAGACCATTTCTTCCTAACAAAGCCCGTAATTAATTTGCCTAAAACTTCTTAACTGGGAATATTGAAGACTCATGTTAAAAGGAACCACCAGCTTTCATATGTTCTCATGTTCTGAGCAAGGAACTTAAATGCTTTTTTACATGGCACATATTGCACTTTTACTTTCTTCTCCAACACTGCGTTTTTGCATTATTTAAACCAAATTGAACATGTTTCATTATTTATTTGAGACTAAATTGATTTTTATTTATGTATTATATTAAGTTAAAATAAAAGTGTTCATTCAGTATTGTTGTAATTGTCATTATTACAAATATATATATAAAAATTGGCCGATTAATCGGTATCTGCTTTTTTTGGTCCTCCAATTATCGGTATCGGTGTTTAAAAATCATAATCGGTCGACCTCTAGCTCACACACACAGAAGTGGATCCATCCACTGTTATAGGCTCCTGCCTGTGATTAAAGCCAGGCTTCAGTATGGGCTACTGCCCCACATTCACACTTTCCACCAGCCTATTCCAGCCCGCCCAGTCCTCCTGCTGCTACTCCTCTGAGAGAGCTAGCTACCTAATTGTAACTGCTTCGCTCAGCTCTGGCTGGAGACTATGGCGAGGCTCTGGCAGCCCATATTAGTACATTCACCAAAAGTATCCAAAAGAGCTGGATGTAGTTATCACATGGAAATCGTTGGCTGAGTATTGAACTAGTATTTTTTCTCCTGTGCAGTATAAATAGGACTTGTGGGTTTTCCTGAGCATCTGAATTGGAAAAACGATGTCCCATGTTATAGATTAGTAAGACTACAACTAGGAAGTGGGGTTTTTCCTGGTCAGGTCATGTGGTTAGGAAAAACGCCTGGCCCGAAAGTATATAGGTCATCGCAGGCCTGTATAAAATTAATCAACACAGGCACTAACTCATACCATCTGACACAAGTTCCCCTTGTGTTGGGTCAGCTCTGTTGAATCACTTATGTTTATTGTCTCTTTGACTGGTCTGGGATCAGAGTTAAGCTATACCAGGTGAGTCACGCCCCATGTATGTTATTGGGAGCCTGGGAAGTTATATGAGTCCCAGGTCAGTTTCAGTAAACAAACAGACAAAAGACAGAGCCAGGTGGGGTGAGTGGGCTAAAACTAATATTTAACCAGATGGCTGATCTCTCCTGGTCTTATTAGAGGGATGAGAAATGACTCTGGCTCTAGGTAGAAGTAGGCCACAGACACAGCTCTAGGATCAGCCTCCCCAAATCCTATCTATATCAATGACAGAAAACATCTAACTGACCTTCAATCAGCGTATATAGCAACTTCATCCTTCAATATAGTGACTACTTTTTTGATCAAATATGGGTAGAAGTAGCATTTTAATAGCCACAGATCTAGGATTAGCTTATCTTCCCTAGATAAATGCAAAGCTGACCTTGGACCAGTTTTGATTAGATACTAGACAATATGAGACATAGGCTCATGTCTGTCTGGGTCTATCAAAGAGAATTCATTATGACTCAACAGCAACTCTCCATTGAGACATATTCCAGTATTGCAGTGGCCAGGGGAGCTTGGCAACGTGATACATTCAAGAGTGTGAGAACATATCTTTACCAACAAATGTTCACTAAAAACTCAGTCATTAAAATCTAATGGTTCTGAACCTGGAGGGAGTTGTATAAGTACATGAAGTAGCACAACACACAGTAATGTTTAGAACAGTTATTAGCCAACAAGGTTGTTACTGTTGTACTGTCTGAACCAAATAGCCCTCATTATCTAATCTGTTTAATGTTAGTAAATGATTCTGTTACGCAGTGCAAAATGAAGAAATAATGATCTTTCTAAAAGTAGAGAAAAGTGTGGTAAATGTAACTCGGGGAGCTGAAATCTACAGGACCACCCAATGTGCTGTTTGTGATGTTGGAGTTAAGCTGGAGTTGTTGTTGGTTGACTGTCATGGGTTTAAAATGAGTTTTCTTACAATGAAGGAATGAGTGTGTGTGTGTGTGTGGTTCTGAGAGAGGCCACGTGAGCGTGTCTGTGTGCGTGTGCGTGTGCGTGTGCGTGTGCGTGTGCGTGTGTGTGTGTGTGTGTGTGTGTGTGTGCGTGCGTGTGTGTGCGTGTGTGTGCGTGTGTGTGCGTGTGTGTGTGTGTGTGTGTGTTCACCTCGACTCTGCTGGCGGTTCACTATGCCCCCCAAGGTCCATCTGCGGTCCAGTCTCTTCAGATGAGCCTTGCGTCTCTTAGTAACTGATGAAGGGAGGGATGGAGAAGCCAAAGAAAAACAAAGAAACATGAACTTAAGAAGCGTATTACAAAATGAAAGAAGGCAAAAAGCTATTGATAGTTAGTAGGACGGTGAAAATGTTACATGGAAAGCAGCAAATGAATGGTGCCCATTTTAAGCTATGCATAGTAAATAACATGATTTGTAATAGTGCCCTTAGCAAATGGTTTTTCAGAAAGAATTGATATTCATTGTTGTCATGATAATCACTATCCGTCTTCGGAGTTCACGCTCACATTTCACAGTCAAGCAGCTAAACGTCTTAAAGGGTGTGTGTTTCTGGGGACTGAGTTACAGTATACTGACATTATAAAGGAAGAGTGGAATCACAGATATCCTGAGGACAGTGAGAACTAGGTCATAAACACAGAGATATTTCCTTACGAGAGACAACTGCCCAGAGAAACTATCCTCCACATCGTCTGTCACCGAAAGACCAAAAAGAGAACAAGCCCCACATTGAAAGAGGAAGCAATGATCATATAAATAAAATGAATAGAAAGGGTGTCTCCATTCATTACAAATTACCAGGGTTAGCGCTTCCAAGCATGTTCTATTCATTCAATCTCTATGACAACAATGACATGATGTATCATAGAAATAGAACGTATAGAAAGGGTGTCTCTATTCATTACAAAATGCCAGGGTTAGAGATCCAAGCCTGTTCTATTAATTATATTTCTATAGCAATGATGACTTGATGTATTATACAGTATCATCCAATCTAGTGTGTCTGGAATACTAAAATCCGTTGGTCTCCAAGGTTCTCACCACAACGTATTCTGTATTCAAGAAGGCCAATCCCCATACATAACGTTTTGTGTATCTGGGACCTTTCAAATGGTCACAGACATGCTACATCTGTGTGGCACAGTATCATACTAGCCCCTAGCATACTGTACACATGGTTTAAGATTGTCCAGCAAACTACATCTGTGTCCAATGTGTCGCTAATAGGTTTTCTAGCAACTGTATAGGAGAAAATAGATAAGAGTAAATCTCTATGTTAGCCTGTTAGGCTACCGTAACAGCTAGCTAAGTCCTCTGGTAAACTGTTCCGTTCCAGTCCCCCTTATAAGCAGGGACCACTCTTGCAACACCACCGACTTACAGTAAAGTAAAACAGCCCTATATGATGCTGTCGAACTCGTTGCTTTCTGATGACTTGTCTTTATCCTCCCTTCCTTAACGCATTCCCTAGGGGGACATAAACCAGACTTTCAGAACGGAGGAACGAGTGATGAGGAGGGAGGACAGAATGAAATTACTGTCATCTCTCCCTTCATCTCTCTCTCTCTCTCTCTCTCTCTCTCTCTCTCTCTCTCTCTCTCTCTCTCTCTCTCTCTCTCTCTCTCTCTCTCTCTCTCTCTCTCTCTCTCTCTAACCTCCTAATTGAAATATCAGATTGGGGACAGCCACAAAGGCAGACGTTATTTCAGGGTAATTCCAATAGACCAGACCTACCAGGCCCTGTCGTCCCTCCTCAGTGAGCTAGTAGCTACAGTCTGCTACTGGTTTATTAGACAGCAAATTGGGGCTTAATGAGTATGGGGGGGGGGGAGACAGGATAGTTACCAGAGATATGAGATATGCAGTGGTGTGTGAAAACTGAGTTGGCAGGCTCTAATGGGGAAGGTGTTGATAGAGGAGTGTTTTGCAGGATGGGAGGGATGTGATGTGTGTGTGTGGGGGGTGTGTGTGTCTGACCCAGATCCCTAGGTATTTCCAGGCTCCAGCTACATGACCGTCTTTTTCCTTAAATGCCATCACGGACTTTCACTACCAGCCCAGTACCACCCAGTATGTCTCTCTCTCTCTCTCTCTCTCTCTCTCTCTCTCTCTCTCCTCTCTCTCTCTCTCTCTCTCTCTCTCTCTCTCTCTCTCCTCTCTCTCTCTCTCTCTCTCTCTCTCTCTCTCCTCTCTCTCTCTCTCTCTCTCTCTCTGTGGAGTGACTGCAGTCTACATTAAGGGGAGCTGCGGGCTACGGCAGCTGCAGCTGCAGCTGCAGAGGACCTGTCATCACATGCTGGGATGTGGCGTGCCAGTTTACAGTGTAACAGTGCCATGGGCCAGCGCGAGGATCATAAAGCAATGTGTCTTAATGAGAGACAGGGAGAGAGCCTTACATACCCTGGTGGCAGTCTATGACACACAAAGCATTACGGCATAATGATTACACTATACCAGGTAGTTTCCATGGGTTAGTAAAACTGATGGAAAACAGAGGTAATATGACTTTAACGGTGGGGGAGTGTATGTATGTGTGTATGTCTGTGTGTATGTCTGTGTGTGCATGTCTGCCTGCCTGGGTGTAACACACAGCTAAGGCGTTACAGTGTCATCCCGAAGCACCAAAAGGGAAGGGAGCTTATTCTCTAGTGATGAAATATGCCCTCCAAACAGTCAGACTAAACATTATTGCAAAAAAAGGAAGCCATGACAAAATTCCTTGAAAAAGTAGTGAAGGAATTTCCTCTGGTGCCAAAATATCCAGCCTGATGAAAACCCTGTAGTTTGAACAAAGGGCATTTGGCTGGGTTTGTTACAGTGTCGGTTTCCTGCTCTGACCCTGGTCCTCGAGGTTCCTGCTGTCCAAGCACAACTATTAGTTGTCATACCTAAGGCCTTAGTAACGATGGTAGTGATATTTAGCAGGGAGAATGGCTGGTGTGTGTTACCTAAGGCCTTAATAACGATGGTAGTGATATTTAGCAGGGTGAATGGCTGGTGTGTGTTACCTAAGGCCTTAGTAACGATGGTAGTGATATTTAGCAGGGGGAATGGCTGGTGTGTGTTACCTAAGGCCTTAGTAACGACGGTAGTGATATTTGGCAGGGAGAATGGCTGGTGTGTGTTACCTAAGGCCTTAGTAACGACGGTAGTGATATTTAGCAGGGAGAATGGCTGGTGTGTGTTACCTAAGGCCTTAGTAACGACGGTAGTGATATTTAGCAGGGAGAATGGCTGGTGTGTGTTACCTAAGGCCTTAGTAACGATGGTAGTGATATTTAGCAGGGTGAATGGCTGGTGTGTGTTACCTAAGGCCTTAATAACGATGGTAGTGATATTTGGCAGGGAGAATGGCTGGTGTGTGTTACCTAAGGCCTTAGTAACGACGGTAGTGATATTTAGCAGGGTGAATGGCTGGTGTGTGTTACCTAAGGCCTTAATAACGATGGTAGTGATATTTAGCAGGGTGAATGGCTGGTGTGTGTTACCTAAGGCCTTAGTAACGATGGTAGTGATATTTAGCAGGGAGAATGGCTGGTGTGTGTTACCTAAGGCCTTAATAACGATGGTAGTGATATTTGGCAGGGAGAATGGCTGGTGTGTGTTACCTAAGGCCTTAGTAACGACGGTAGTGATATTTAGCAGGGTGAATGGCTGGTGTGTGTTACCTAAGGCCTTAATAACGATGGTAGTGATATTTAGCAGGGTGAATGGCTGGTGTGTGTTACCTAAGGCCTTAGTAACGATGGTAGTGATATTTAGCAGGGAGAATGGCTGGTGTGTGTTACCTAAGGCCTTAGTAACGATGGTAGTGATATTTAGCAGGGAGAATGGCTGGTGTGTGTTACCTAAGGCCTTAATAACGATGGTAGTGATATTTAGCAGGGTGAATGGCTGGTGTGTGTTACCTAAGGCCTTAGTAACGATGGTAGTGATATTTAGCAGGGAGAATGGCTGGTGTGTGTTACCTAAGGCCTTAGTAACGATGGTAGTGATATTTAGCAGGGAGAATGGCTGGTGTGTGTTACCTAAGGCCTTAGTAACGACGGTAGTGATATTTAGCAGGGAGAATGGCTGGTGTGTGTTACCTAAGGCCTTAGTAACGATGGTAGTGATATTTAGCAGGGAGAATGGCTGGTGTGTGTTACCTAAGGCCTTAGTAACGATGGTAGTGATATTTAGCAGGGAGAATGGCTGGTGTGTGTGTGTTACCTTCTCCTGTCCTGACGGTGCTAAGTTCCAGGTCGTCTCTAGTGCCGTTCTGTGAATCCAGGTATGTGGCCGGCACCCAACCCTGCTCCTCGGCTGTACTGACAAACCACCAACCTATAACAAAGAGACACACACACACACACACACACACATTAGTTTGTGCAGAGCCACATGGAGACACACACATACACATTCTTCATACACTTTGACACAGAAAGAAAATAGACAGACATACACACACACACACACACACACACACACACACATACACCAGCCATTCACCCTGCTAAATATCACTACCATCATTACTAAGGCCTTGGGAATGACACCTAATAGTTGGGCTTGGACTCCAAACACACTTACACATTTTGATTTACATTCAATAATGGAAATATGTCATCGTTCTAGTTCCTTCATCCGCAGCAGTTTGCTAAGGCTATAAATTACAATAACTGTTCTACATTCCCAAAGAACTCCAGAACAGATCGGGTGTTAGTGTTTGTCTTGGTCCAGGCTTTCATTTGTAACCAGGGAACTTTTCACCTGCTTGGAAAGCTGCTATCATTACAAAACCACCCGACATTTCAGAGTAGCGATACTGATCATGGATCAGTTTTTCATTTTAAATCACAATGACTGAGATTATATGGACAGGGAGAACCTGATCCTAGAGCAGCACTCTAGGGTTAGGGTCATGTTTTTTTCATATACAGCGCCTTGCGAGAGTATTCGGCCCCCTTGAACTTTTCGACCTTTTGCCACATTTCAGGCTTCAAACATAAAGATATAAAACTGTAATTTTTTGTGAAGAATCAACAACAAGTGGGACACAATCATGAAGTGGAAAGAAATGTATTGGATATTTCAAACTTTTTTAACAAATAAAAAACTGAAAAATTGGGCGTGCAAAATTCTCTCCTATTCTCGCTATACACCAAGTCACTTGGCTCTGTCATATCCTCACATGGTCTCTCCTATCATTGCTATGCAGATGACACACAATTAATCTTCTCCTTTCCCCCTTCTGATAACCAGGCGGCGAATCGCATCTCTGCATGTCTGGCAGACATATCAGTGTGGATGACGGATCACCACCTCAAGCTGAACCTCGGCAAGACGGAGCTGCTCTTCCTCCCGGGGAAGGACTGCCCGTTCCATGATCTCGCCATCACGGTTGACAACTCCCTTGTGTCCTCCTCCCAGAGTGCTAAGAACCTTGGCGTGATCCTGGACAACACCCTGTCGTTCTCCACTAACATCAAGGCGGTGACCCGATCCTGTAGGTTCATGCTCTACAACATTCGCAGAGTACGACCCAGGCACTTGTCATCTCCCGTCTGGATTACTGCAACTCGCTGTTGGCTGGGCTCCCTGCCTGTGCCATTAAACCCCTACAACTCATCCAGAACGCTGCAGCCCGTCTGGTGTTCAACCTTCCCAAGTTCTCTCACGTCACCCCGCTCCTCCGCTCTCTCCACTGGCTTCCAGTTGAAGCTCGCATCCGCTACAAGACCATGGTGCTTGCCTACGGAGCTGTGAGGGGAACGGCACCTCCATACCTTCAGGCTCTGATCAGGCCCTACACCCAAACAAGGGCACTGCGTTCATCCACCTCTGGCCTGCTGGCCCCCCTACCTCTGAGGAAGCACGGTTCCCGCTCAGCCCAGTCCAAACTGTTCGCTGCTCTGGCACCCCAATGGTGGAACAAGCTCCCTCACGACGCCAGGACAGCGGAGTCAATCACCACCTTCCGGAGACACCTGAAACCCCACCTCTTTAAGGAATACCTGGGATAGGATAAAGTAATCCTTCTAACCCCCCCCCCCCTTAAAAGATTTAAATGCACTATTGTAAAGTGGTTGTTCCACTGGATATCATAAGGTGAATGCACCAATTTGTAAGTCGCTCTGGATAAGAGCGTCTGCTTGTCACGTCCTGACCAGTAGAGGGGGTAGTGGGGTCAGGACGTGACAGTTTTTGTGTATGTGAATGTTTGATTGTTGATTTGGGACTTCCAATTGAAGGCAGGTGTGTTGAGTTGCCTTTGATTGGAAGTCCTATATAGGTGTGTGTGTTTTTCTTTGGGGTTGTGGGTGGTTGTTTTTTTGCACTGCTTTTATAGCCTGCAGAACTGTCACTGGTGTCACCCTTTTGTGTTGTTCCTGTGGATGCTCTACTCCTTTTGTTTTGGTAATAAAAAGATGAGTATTCACATACCTGCTGCGCCTTGGTTCATTTCAGAAGACAGCCGTTACAGAACCACCCACCAAACCAGGACCAAGCAGCAGAAGAGGAGGAAGCCACAGGAGAAAAAAAAGGAGGAATGGACATGGGAGGACGTCCTGGATGGCAAGGGAGCCTACACCTGGGAAGAGATCCTGGCCGGAAGGGATCGCCTCCCATGGGAACAGGTGGAGGCACTCAGGAGAGTGGAGGCAGCTGGACAGAGGAACCAACGGGAATGTTTTGCTGGAACACGGTTGGGTAGGAAACCCGAGAGGCAGCCCCAAGATTTTTTTTGGGGGGGGCACACGGGTAGCTTGGCCAGGCCAGGGAAGAGCCGTAAGCCAGCTACCCGTGATTACAGGGAGGTGCGTATGAGGTGGAGGGCGCCATGTTACGCTGTGGTACGCACCATCTCGCATATACGGATGCACAGCCCAGTTCGCCCAGTACCAGCGCCCCGCAGGTGCCAGGGCAAGGGGAGCATCGAGCCGGAAGGGGTGATGCCAACCCTGCACTCAAGACCGCCAGTGCGCCCTTTCGATCCGGTGTTTCCCACTAGACGCACTAGCATGGAGGTGCGTGTCTCCAGGCTGGCAAGTCCAATACCAGCCCCACGCATCAGGAGTCTAGTGCGTCAGCCCAGCCTCGCCAGTCAACAGTCACCAGAGCTGCCCGCCAGTCAACAGTCAGAGCTGCCCGCCAGTCAACCATCACCAGAGCTGCCCGCCAGTCAACAGTCGTCAGAGCTGTCCGCCAGTCAACAGTCGTCAGAGCTGTCCGCCAGTCAACAGTCGTCAGAGCTGTCCGCCAGTCAACAGTCGTCAGAGCTGCCCGCCAGTCAACAGTCGTCAGAGCTGCCCGCCAGTCAACAGTCGCCAGAGTGGCCAGACTGCGCTGAACTGCCGGAGTGGCCAGACTGCGCTGAACTGCCGGAGTGGCCAGACTGCGCTGAACTGCCGGAGTGGCCAGACTGCGCTGAACTGCCGGAGTGGCCAGACTGCGCTGAACTGCCGGAGTGGCCAGACCGCCCTGTACTGCCGGAGTGGCCAGACTGCCCTGTACTGCCGGAGTGGCCAGACTGCCCTGTACTGCCGGAGTGGCCAGACTGCCCTGTACTGCCGGAGTGGCCAGACTGCCCTGTACTGCCGGAGTGGCCAGACTGCCCTGTACTGCCGGAGTGGCCAGACTGCCCTGTACTGCCGGAGTGGCCAGACTGCCCTGTTCTGCCGGAGTGGCCAGACTGCCCTGTTCTGCCGGAGTGGCCAGACTGCCCTGTTCTGCCGGAGTGGCCAGACTGCCCTGTTCTGCCAGAGTGGCCAGACTGCCCTGTTCTGCCAGAGTGGCCAGACTGCCCTTTGGGATTGTGGGTGGTTGTTTTTTGCACTGCTTTTATAGCCTGCAGAACTGTCACTGGTGTCACCCTTTTGTGTTGTTCCTGTGGATGCTCTACTCCTTTTGTTTTGGTAATAAAAAGATGAGTATTCACATACCTGCTGCGCCTTGGTTCATTTCAGAAGACAGCCGTTACACTGCTAAATGACTTAAATGTAATGTAAATGTAAATGTAAACCACAGATCTAGGATCAGATGACAATAACTGAGTTCTAACCTGAAACCATCAAGGGGATTAAATAAGAGCTGACCCTGTATCAGTGCAATGATACAGGGTCATCATTGAACTTAGTCTAAAAAAAAAAAAATCCTAGTCTAGTATTTCGAGGGGTGTTTGTGGGACAATAAATCTTTTTGATTCGAATTGACTCGCCTCTACCCAGACCTGATTGAATGCAAAAACACATGTCGAATCGGGAACCAAACCAAACCGAAACTCACAAAAAGAGAGAGGAAAAGAAGCCATCGATCCCTCCCTGACAGTTAGCATGTGTCTTTGTGTTTTAGTTCTGCAGTGGCAGCACGAATCCAGATTCTCCGACTGTCTATTCTGTTTAAGAAGTTCAGAGGCTCCCCGAGCATTTCATCCGTAACATTTGGGTTCAACGTGGACTATTCAGAGTCATAAATAGTAGGGAGGCTGCCTTTCAGTGAACCTCGAAGATACAGGATAATTTATGACTTTCTGCAGCCTATAACGCACACAGACGTACGCCATATGCTAACACACACAGGCGCACTCTTGACGGATGCACATATGTACACATACACAATAACTCATTGGTCATTGGTAGGGTTGTGAAATTCCAGTAACTTCCCAAACATTCCTTGGTTTTCCATAAATCCAGGTTGGAAGTCACTCATAACACAAGACTACTATAGCTATACTATGTTTGAAGCGCTGAATGGTCCACCACAGTGTTTGAGACTTCAACCCATAGGCACTGTCTAAAAGGCATTGAAGTTCAAAGTAGGTCCCACTGTAGACATTACAGCAGAGTCTGGGGTCTGACAACACACAGTACAGTGAGTTTGGAAACCTGTCAGAATCGGTTGGCTTCACAAAATGCTAATAATGCTATGCAAATGATGCTATGCTAATGTTTAGCCTAGCGAAAACCGCTAACGTTGGACTGACTGTAGAGGCATAGGTTTTTCTCAGTGCTAACTGCCAACGTGAATTTGATATTGTGACATTGATACTATTCTAATTCATTATTACGCTACTGTAGGCCAGCTAGATCCTAGACTGAAAATATGTTTTGATGAATGGCATTCATGAGATGAGAGGCAGTACGGTAGGGCTCTACTTTCTTTTTAAAGTCCTACATTCAATGTGTGAAACATGCTCCCTTTATAAAAATTGCCAATACCATACGAAACACATTCACTTTTATGTGCCAACTCAATGGAAGTTGGCCATAGTTTTAGCAAAGAAACTTTATAGATCAAGTTACCGCAAATGTTCAAAAGGAAATAATCCAACCCATCCACCTTTATGGAACTCAGCCATAGTTTAGCAAAGAGACAATTCAGGAGCCATTTTCTTCAAAAGGTCACCTGACTTGACAAGAGGAGGAAAAACAGTCCTCTAAATCCCTATGTGGCAGGGTCCTGGTGAGTGACTGCCATTATCAGCTGCATGTGTGAGCTGCCACGGCTGTATATCACTGCCTACCTAGCTGGGGCTGATAGAAATAGGTCACGGCTGTGTGCGTGGAAAGTGTGTGTCTGCTTACGCAAACGTGTGTGTTTGTGTGAAAGTGTATGCTTACAAGCATGGGCGCGTGTCTATATAGGGATCCATGAACATGCCTGCTTGCACTTGTATGTGTATGTACTTGCGTGTGCTGTGAAAAGGCAAATGAGAAAAACTAGTTTAGCCCTGGTCTCTCTCGCCCAGGCTGGCAGACACCACATGGCTTGACAAGGCCCAGCTCCCCTATACATTCAGCTCCCAGGCTGGCAGACACTACATGGCTTTGACAAGGCCCAGTTCGCCTATAAATTCAGTTCTGGAGAAAGTCAGATGCGGTTAAAGAGCAGAGAAATTAGAAACAGAAAGGCTGCTGGATCTCGTCACACATAGGCAGTTACCAGAGTGGAGAGAGACAGTGGAGGAAGAGAGAGAGAGAGGGAAAGCGAGGGAACATTCTCATATGTTCCAACCAACTACTGTCCGTGTGTCAACATTTTCCAGGAAACTCATTCTGTCCAACTGCAATATGGACAGAAGATGGTTCTTTCTCTTTTCTCTTTTCTCTCTCTTTCAGGACAGTTGTTAGTAGGAAGTTAATTGGTGTTCCCTCTTTCTGGCCGTGCCATTCAGGCTCCAGACAGACAGACAATAAACCCTGTTTTCTCAGAGAAGAGAGAGGACATCCCCCTTGGAGAAGACTCGAATCAGGGTTTGCCCATTCACACAGTGGAAGCCAATTGGCTTGGCGGCTCAATTAGGCTCCAAGAGATGTATCATGGGATTGAGCTGTTTATGTGGTATTGTCTGGTGTTGACCATGTTTGTTGTGTCTTTTCTGTTTGTTGGCAGGGTTTGCTGTGTTTTGTGTGTGAAAAATCGATAAAATGTTTAATGTAGTCTGGAGTATTCCAGCGGTCTAACAAGTACTAACACTGCAATAACAAGTACTAACACTGCGATAACAAGTACTAACACTGCAATAACAAGTACTAACACTGCAATAACAAGTACTAACACTGCGATAACAAGTACTAACACTGCGATAACAAGTACTAACACTGCGATAACAAGTACTAACACTGCAATAACAAGTACTAACACTGCGATAACAAGTACTAACACTGCGATAACAAGTACTAACACTGTGATAACAAGTACTAACACTGCGATAACAAGTACTAACACTGCGATAACAAGTACTAACACTGCGATAACAAGTACTAACACTGTGATAACAAGTACTAACACTGCGATAACAACTATTAACACTGTGATAACAAGTACTAACACTGCGATAACAAGTACTAACACTGCGATAACAAGTACTAACACTGCGATAACAAGTACTAACACTGTGATAACAAGTACTAACACTGCGATAACAAGTACTAACACTGCGATAACAAGTACTAACACTGCGATAACAAGTACTAACACTGCGATAACAAGTACTAACACTGCGATAACAAGTACTAACACTGCGATAACAAGTACTAACACTGCGATAACAAGTACTAACACTGCGAAAACAAGTACTAACACTGCGATAACAAGTACTAACACTGCGAGCATGGGATCAAATCTGACCCACCACTTTAGCAATTCCTCTCCTCCTATAAACTTCGTTCTATCTATCCTGTCCAATAAACACAGAAAATATAAAAGTAGTGGTAGTGGGAGAAGGCCACACCACCTAAACGATGAGCTAATCTAAACATGCTACAAGAGCTTCTCTTGGAAGCACACATGTCTTGTTTTAAATGCCTATATGTTCTAAAATAGCTATATATCTTGCTTGACTGTACTGTATGTGTATGGAATACATTACAGTGCAGGTGGACTAGAAAGAGATTAAAGGGGCAGTCTGGGATTCAAATGACAACAAATAGACCATGTTTTCCTCGAAAGGTTATGAATCATAGAACATGGAAAATGTGGAAAAACAAGTGTCATTCTCCAGCAGGGGTGGGACGCGGGCAAGGGGGGCAGGGCAGTAAGGGGGGTTGGGGGCAGCTGTAAAAATGAAACAAGCTAAAACAAGACATATAAAAGGTGGGTCGTCTAATGAACTACATATTGACCACCATCTGAACATACAGTAGAGTAGAAAGCAAAAGGGAAGGGCTGTTGTTTCAACAGGTTTAAGTCATTATGGCAGTGTTATTGGTTGCAGGGACCCGTGTGTGTGTGTGTGTGTGTGTGTGTGTGTGTGTGTGTGTGTGTGTGTGTGTGTGTGTGTGTGTGTGTGTGTGTGTGTCCACTGGGTTCCCACACACCAGACTAGAAACCATGCTTAGACTGAGTTCACTCGACCTCAAACTAAATCAGACCACTTTTTAGGCAGCCTTTGACTATAATAAACACTAGATTCTGGGTCCGGGTTGTTTCCTGACAGAAATGACCCAGTTTGCTCTACTTCATCGGATTCATGATGTGAAACTAAAGATAACTATCTTAAAAGGTCAAAGAGTGACAGCTGCAAAACCTTCTTAACATTGACAGTACTCATGCTGGTTTAACCCAGACATGAATAAGTCGTCTAATTGCAGTTTCACTGTGTTGTGCTTTGGTAGGACATAAGATGGGTTTATAAGAGTGCAGTGCTTTCTCCCGCTTTCCCTCTCTCCATCTCCCCCTTTCGCTCAGTGAGAATAAGGTCACATGGAAAACAAATACTACAGTAATTGTGCAGAACATACTCATCATTGGCTGGTAAATGCCTAGTAGAGAGAGAAAGAAGGAGATAGAGAGAGTGGGTGACAGAGAGAGAGAGAGAGGAGAGAAAGAGAGAGAGATACAGAGACAGAGAGAAAGAGAGAGCAGACGTTTGGCCAGGGCTTCAAAGCGGGGAGTATTCCGCACACTTCCCCGTCCAAAACCACCACAGAACCTTTCCTGTCACTTTCTTATTTTGGCCTGATGGAACGGAGAAACGGGACGGGACTATCAAAACGTTTCGTCAACGACACTTCAAACGTGCCTTTGAGGAAACCAAGGGATCCCGCGACGCGATTGTGTTACTCATTTCATTGCTTTGCCATAATGAACAACAGATCTGATGTCTGATATGAGCTTTGAGTTGGATGCGGCTGAGCACAAGTCAGGAAGACAGAATATTGAATTGAACCACAATGTGCGCTTTCTGCAGAGTAAGCAGAACTAAGGGACACCGAAAGCTGAGGCTTAAAATAGAACCATAACAATTACGGAGGCTCAGGAGGTCTAAAACGAGACTGGAGAATCAGGCCTGGAAGGCAGAGACTATTCTCATCCTTATATCTAATCACACAAACCCTGTGGGTGAGCAAGATACTGTATAGGTTGCAAGAAAGTATATATGTAATCAAATCTGAAGCGAATACAGAACGAGATTATAAACATATAATATATGTTTTTGTATTTTACCCCCTATTTCTCCCCAATTGCGTGATATCCAATTGCGATCCAACTACGATCGTGTCTCACCGCTGCAAGAGGCAAAGGTCAAGTCATGTGTGACCCGCCAAACCGCACTTCTTTACACCCGCCTGCTTAATCCAGAAGCCAGCCACACCATCGTTCAACTGACGACCGAAGTCAGCCTGCAGGCGCCCGGCCCTCCACAAGGAGTCGCTAAAGTGTGATGAGCCAAGTAAAGCCCCCCAGGCCAAACCCTCCACTAACCTGGATGACGCTGGTCCAATCATGAGCATCCCTATGGGACTCCCGGTCATGGCCAGTTGTGACACAGCCTGGGATCGAACCCGGATCTGTAGTGATGCCTCAAGCACTGCGATGCAGTGCCTTAGACGGCTGCGCCACTCGGGCGGCCTGAACAAGATTATTTAATTAGGGAAATTGAAATGAAATCCCATCAAGACCGCCAAGTCGATACAGTATATGATATGATAAACGCCTAGTTAGGCCTTAGGGATATGATTTTGATGGATGGGGTCAAACGAATAGCAGACAAAATCCCTCTAATGACATCAGAGTCTTTTAATAACAAGTTCCTTTGAACACATTTTCGTTCCCTTTGTGTGAACTTTGTTTGAAAAGATGGTGTAGCTAATTGGCAATGTAAAGAGACATAAAACATCCCATGTATAAAAATCACCCAAGACGGGATACATCAAAGCATCATCTGATCAGTTCTAACTGAGGGGAAGTTATGAGGATACCCGAACCCTCAAGCTGGTTGGTTCCTTCCTAGAAAGTCACAGTTTATTTTGAGGCCTCACATTTTTATTGACAATGTCTAGCGGGATGGGAGACAGAGAAACTCACATCCCACTGTGGAGATTGTGTTACCTTGCTTTAAGTTTTCATAAAACATAAAACATGGGGATCTGGGGGTTTGGTTACACTTGTGTTACAAGTGTAATGGGATAGCATGGTGGAAGGAAGTTCATTAGACCGTGTTGACTAAATATCACGCTCAGCATGCCTGGGCTATGTCCCCAGGCCTTGAACTTGAACCGCCGTGTGTGTGTGTTTGTGTGTGTGTGGGGGGGGGTATGTTCAGGGTTTGGGTTACGGGTAAAGGTTAGGGTTATGGTAAGGGTTAGGTTAAGGAAAATAGGATTTTGACTTTAAATACATTTTAGGTCCCCACGAGGATAGAAGAACATAACGTGTGTGTGTGTGTGTGTGTGTGTGTGTGTGTGTGTGTGTGTGTGTGTGTGTGTGTGAGGGAGAGAGAGACCCAACTCAAAGCTTCCTTCCAGCTAAGTACCCCCTGTGTCATGCTTATTTAAACAGGCTGGCCATTTCAAAGCATGGGAGGTGCGGCTAACGCTAAGCTAGCTTTAGCCATGCATATCACCTCACGAAACATGCTAATGGCAACAAGCTCTATTTTACAACCAGTAGGTTGCTTTCATAGCTTTCATGTGACCCTATCTATACAGGAGATTCTAAAGGGCTTAAATGTAACCTCTCTGTTGAGTCGATTGACGTAGATTAGCAACTCTTGTGCCTCTGGGTGAAAAGCTACGCTAAGACTACGGGTGGCATGTATAGAATGACTAATAGCATGCTACGCTATCTGTTGGCTTATAGCTATCTCTTGGCTTATAAGTATGACTTCCTGATTGAAGCTGGCTAGCCATTTTTACAGCCTGACCAGGACATCCTTTAAGTTAACCTAAGCTAACCTCTCTAGCGCTAAACGGTCTTTGATTGAAGCCGTCTGTCTGATTTGATTGCCTAGAGTTGAGGCGACACAACTTTTAAAGGAAGAACCACTGTATAGGTATAGGCTATGTGAGACTACAGATGTAGGATCTTAATTTGAGCGAGTTTGCTACAGCAGGAAAATAATCATGCAGCAACAGGAAATTAGAATTATTATGTGGATTATAATTAATATAATCAATTGGCGTTTTTGTAGGGGTTGATACATTTTTCGTAAGGGAAAATCAAGTCTGAAATTTCAAAGTGGAAATTACAAACTTCAGAAGCCTTTTTAAACCTCAAATACAATACAAGGTTCTGTATGGAAAGTTCTCCTGCAACAGAGTGATCAAATTCATATCCTACATCTGTATGGCCTCTCGTGTGTGAGGCCTGTCTTCAGCAGTCCTCTGGCAAAGATTCTGACGGTTTACAACCTTATCGGCGTGACTGAAGACAGAAGAGCAGGCTAGGCTGTCCGTTTCAAATGTAGCCTCAAGGTGAGACTAGCGCTAAACTAGCTGTAGCCTGAGTGATGGAGTGTAAGATTTGACACAAATGGTGTTCCTCCCTACGTAAAACTTGGCCCAGTGCTTTCCCCTATTAAAGCTGACCTACACAGGGCCCCAGGCCAAGGCAAACAACATCCACAGCCCAGCCCAGCCCAAACTTAGTCAAAACTTGGTACATTTCAGGAAAGAATATGTGGGTTAGTGGGGGCTATGCCAACCTAACTTACACCCCTGTGGACACAGCAGGCAGTGAGAGAGGGGAGGTAGTGGTGGTGTGTGTGTGCGTTTGAGCCTGTGTGTGTTTATTCGTGCGTGTTTGCATGTGCATACATCATTTCACGCATGTGTGTGAGTACGTGACTATGTGTGCGAATGTGTGTTTAGGCGGGTTTTGCACGGTAAGCGTGCCTAAGCTCTTTAGGACTATGGTGACAAATTCCCCCTTCAACCTGGCAAAGATCGCATATGGAGAGAGAGGCGAGGGGCAAATGTCTTCTCCGGCTGGGCTTGTGGGCTGAGGGAGCGCCACAGTAACCCAAAGGGATCTTGTTTGATGCATAGCATCACAGTCCTCCTGCAAGATCCATTAGGCCGGGGTAAGGACACAGAAAATAGGGGAATTTTCCATATTCAGCCACAGTATGGAGCCACAGAATGGAGGCCCAGTTGCATTGATTAACCAGTCATTTTTGTGCAACTATGGTATCAAAACTGAACAAATAAAGACCGACCCACCAGTCTTCAAAGACTATTCTATATAATATACATTTGATATCATTCACCTATATCATGGTGATTACAACTTTGCAGGAAGCACAATAAACTGATTGCTCCATATAACTTCTGGTCACACATGCAAGTGACGTTTTTCCCATCTGAGGCCTCTTCCCTCCAGACTCTGTGATTTCCCATGTCTGAGGAATGACTAAAGTGGGAGAAAACCAGGACACTGGCCCATACATAGCCTCCACTCCTCCTTTTCTCCTCCTCTTTCCCTCCTTTCAAGAGGATTCTGGCGTGTCCACCTACTTGTCCTTCCATAAATCTCTCTTTACTAGATAGTAGCTCGTAAATCTCCGGACAGACATTCAGACACATATCTCACAGCCAAAACTCATGACATCAGCACACACACACACACATTGTACAGTCTCATGTAGCGATACTGACGTCTTGTTGACACTATACAGTGAAACAGCTGCCGTTGAACTAGAGCGCACGCGGCCGCTAACTTCTCGCAGTAGGGGTAGGGCATAACAATAACATCCGACTCGGGATTAGGAACCCGCGACTATCGAGGTAAACAGCGCATGAAGCGAAAAAACCGCTGCTACAGTAAAGTGGTTTACTGCAGTGGATGTTTTTTCATTGGCTGTTGCTTGACCCGAACCATTCCTAACTGCATATGATATACTGGTTTAGAGATTGTATGGAGAGGAGAATAAAACGCACAGAGTCTGGATAAGATTGGTAGAAGCTCATTTAAAAGCATAGATTGTCATAATGCCGAGATGCATGGGGTGAGGAACATTAAAGTAACATTAAAATAACATTAAAGAAATAGGGGGTCTAGTAAATTGGGAGATTGCAATGTTAAATCACCGTCTGTGTTTCTGCGATCAAAATGTCAAAGGACATAAACAAGCAGAGCCGTGGAGACTCCAAGGTCGCAATAAAGCGCTGAAAAAGGTGAAAAGGTTTCTGGGATATACAAGGCACTAGGACTTGT